>NC_141157.1:37245079-37399632 GCF_053477565.2 Lygodium microphyllum | reverse complement strand
GAAGAATGGCTACGACCTGTTAGCTAGATATGGCTGGCCGTAGGGCTGCGAGTATGAAAGTCTTCGTGGTAGTTTGCAATGTGCAGCATCGTGGCCGAACCTACCGCAGTTAGCACAAGGTCTTGACCTAGGGTCTTGACACTCAGCTAGCAAGTGGTTTCCACCACAGTACAGGCACTAGATGTGCGGGCGCATTGGTCATCTCAACATATCGTGTATCTTGGCTAATTCCATCTTGACCTCAACCAAGCCTTGGTCTGTCTCGGTGGCCTTCCCCTTATCTTGGGGTGATGGGTTTGACCGCTCACTAGGGGTTGACGTTCTCTCCAAGCTTCGCGGGTTAGTCTCTTCTAGAGTTGAGCTCCTAGAGCTTCGCTCTCTCAGTTGGTCATCGACTCTAATGGCCTCCTCAAAAACTCTAGCCACTACGTCCCGCTGCAAGCTTGAATTGCCTGCCAATGCCTTATACAGCTCCTTGTCTCTAATTCCGCTGATGAATACAGTTGAAACTGCTCTATCAGTCGGTCGCTCGTCTAGATGAATTCTCTTAAAGAGGCTCCTCAAATGGGTCACGTAGTCGCGGATGTCCTCCTTCTCTTTCTGCTTGACATTCATCAAGCATACTAGTAGGTTATCGGAGTATCCGGGCTTGGCAAACCTCTTGACGAAGAGATCCTTGAGATTACTGAAGTTGGCTCGCTCCATGGTATCCAGGCTTGTGTACCACGTCCTACCCTTGTCGCCTAAAAAAAGGCCGAATGCTTGCGAATGTTGGTTCTGGTTGTTGAGGCCGTTGGCTTCGCAGACTTGCTCAAATTGCTCAACAAAGCTGTATGGGTCGTCATGCGGCTGGTACTTGTCGAGTTGTTTGGCCACAATCGGTATTTTGGCCTGGCTCTTTGAGCCCTGATTTGCCCCTAATCTTGCAAGTAGAGATGTTGCTAGTGCAGTGGCACTTTGCTCTACTGCGGTATTATCAAGTAGCCGTTTCATGAGGAGCTCGCTCAGCGTCAAGTCTCCCTCTAGTGCTCTCTCATGGTCTGTTCGGTTCCGGCCAGCCAAGTTCAGCACTCGTTGCACCTCATGCAGCTCCATGCTTTGCCTTTGGCTCCTAGCCTGTTGATCTCTATTGTAATCAGCTATGCCTTGCAATGCCTTGTGGGCTAGCCTTCTCTCCTCCTCTAGGTCTGCAATGATTGCATCTATTGTCCTACCCCGGTGCTCGTACCGGGCGTGCACGTCGTAGCTGCTCACCATCTGTTGTATAGCATATGGGAATACACTCAAATCAAGCTCCTCATTAGACCGATGGTCTGAGCCTTCTTCCGTTATGGTCGAATTCTGGAGCCCCGCTGTGCTGTTAATTAGGTCGAATAGACGTGGTGATGGATCCTCATCGTTGGCACTCCTTGCTTGGTTCTACCCTGCACTTCGCGTGTTTGTCTATGTCTTGGGTCCGCTCCTATTGGTGGGTTCCTTGAGCGACTTATCTGAGTGAGTTCCTTCGATTATTGAATACAAACCTCAATTTATGGTCACTAGGTGAGTGTGTTGTTCCTCGTGCACTTATGCCCAATCAGGCTTTCGGTTTCCTTAAGTGTACTTCAAGTGCAAAAATTCAATGTGAGTGTAGCAAGCAATTCCTCGGCGCCTCACTCACTCTCACTCGTTTCTGGCCTGATAGGCTTGTAGGTCCATTTTCTGACCATTTGGTCAGGGTTTAGGGTTCCTTGTATGTGTCCTTGTTTGCTTTTGATCGATCAGGTCTTTGTGGTTCAGCAGCTCGCGTCCTAATCCTTGGGTCCCTCAACTGTCTACTACCTGCTAAGCGGCTGTGTACTACAATTTCTCTTATCCCGTGTGCCAAAATCAAGTTCTGAATGTCCGAAGGGTTTCGACAAGTTGCGCTAATGCGTGTTTGCCAGGTCGGGTTAAATTTCTGACAGATTTGACAAAAAGTTGCATTCGGACCAACTGGTCCGAATTGCAGAGTCCAAGTGGGCCACTCGGACGGGCCGAATGGCACAGGGTCAAGGGCCGAATCTCCAGATCTGGCTAGGACGATTTTTATTTGGACGGGCCGAATGGCAGGTTTGGACAGGATAATTCGGATGGGGAACCGCAGTTGGCCGAGGGCCGAATCCCGGGTATGGCCGAGTTCCAAATTTGGAACTCGGACAGGTCACTCGGACGGGCCGAATGGCGCAAGGCCGAATGTGCCATGTGGTCAAAAAGTTCTGGCTTGGACGGTCCGAGTGGGGTTACTCGGATGGGTTGACTCGGACGGTCTGAGTGTCGACTAGGGTTCTGGGCCGAGTGGCCAAATGGCAAGGGGCCGAGGGCCGATTCTAGGACTCGGCCCAGAGGCAACCACTCGGACAGGCCGAACACGGCGCGACGGAGACAACGCAATGTCGATTTCGATCGATTCTTGGGATTTACACAATCATACCAAGCACAACCCTCCAGATCCTATCTAGGGGGATTGAGGGAGGGATTCATATACCTGAATGGGTCGGTGAGTGCGTCGGTGATGCAATCGAATCACACGACCTGGGGCTCTCTAGCTCTCTCTCTCTTTTTCTCTCTCTCTCTCACTCTAAAATGGCACAAATGAGCTCTCTTTTGGCCTCCTGGCTCTTATATGCCTTCCCAGCTGTGGCATTGACGCCCCCAATCACTCTCTTGTCGATCTTAGTCCTCATTAGCGAGCATTTTGTGCATTTTGTATGATTTTCTCCCTGTTTTTGCCCTGTTTTGAAATAGTGAACCCTACCCTTTTCCGGTTCGATTTCCTAACTCTAACCTACACTAAATGCAACAAAAATTGAAGGCAAAAAATTGAAATAGATCCTCCATGCCTTGCAATCATCAAACAACCAAAATATCCCAAAATACTTGTTCCGAAGATTAAAAGCACCCAACTTCCTACCTATCTCAAGCTCCGTTTCGGGGATGAATACCCTACTTCGATGCTTGATGTGAGGTGCGCAAGTGCTCAAGCTTGAATCTGTTGGTCCCGGCAACAACGGAACCAAAATGTGGGAGCTTTCGCTCAACTGCCAAGACCCACGGACCGCTTATTGTTTCAAGCGTTCTAAGCAAGCTCTAATGGCTATCTCTCACCTAGCTGATGCGTCGTCGATGCTACGAGTGTTATGAGCTTACCTTGATGCCCGATCGAGTACCCTTCTCCCTCTTGCACTCCGGTAGCTCCATGATTCTTGACGCTAGCTCAAGCATCCTCAAGCCTCCTCCATCTCCAAGATCCATCCTCCATAGCCGTGCGCTCAAGAGAAGAGAAGAGAAGAGAAGGGAAGAAGAGAAGAGGAGGTGGTGAGGAGCTTCACCCTCTTGATTCCTCACTCTCACACACTCTCACTCCCTCACACTCTCACACTCCCTCTCTCAAGAGAACACACAAGCAAGAAGGAGAGAAGAAGAGAGGAAGAAGAAGACTCTTTTTGCCACACACCAAAGAATGAGCCCCACATTCACTTTTCAACTTTATATACAAAACCCTAAATCCCTTTTGGGCGGTCATCCCCTTTTTCCTCTTTTACATGGCCGATCGTAGCCTAGGCCCTTTTTCCCATTTCCTACCATTCTAATTTATCCTATTCCCACTAATGCATACACTTTGCACAGGAGCGAGTCTGGCACTCTTTTACACAGATTCGGGGCGCTTCCACATTTTAATGGTGTGCCTTTTCCTCTTTTGTTGCCGTGGCCTGACACCGAAGCCTCTTGAGGGTCATGTCCAAATATTTGAATTTTTCAGGGATTGGTTGCCAGTCAAGGCGCCTTTTTCTGCTTTTATTTTTTTCTACTTTTATCATGCGCCTTTTTTGCTATTTTCCCTTCTTCCTAATTTCCTGCGTCTTTTTTGCTGCGGGAACGTGGTCGAAAACACGGTAACAGCGTTTATGCCAGATATCAATATCTGCAACTACATCGGTCCCATGTGCAAACATTGCTGCACTCAATTCAGGGATGTCTGCATCCAACGTAAACATTCTGCCCTTCTTATTTCCTTTTGCTATCAAGCGACTTTTTTTTTCATATCCTCAACAAAGCATCCATGAGGATTAAGTCTGACCTACAAGCCCTGCTCAACCATTTAACCAACAGAAACCAGATTCTTGGTGATATTCAGGACATAAAATACATCTAACAGGTATTTCTTTTTCCCATCTTGCATAGACAAAGGAAATTTTCCAATCTGCATAATAGGATGTGCAGTATCATCGCAGTCTCCACAAATCCTAGTTTTTCCATTTTCCTTGCATCCTGTATCCATTCTGCATGACATGTCATGTGGTTTGACACACCTGAGTCAACATACCACACTTCGTTGCTTTCTTTTGCACTTATCACAGAATTGTTCATGTGCTACACCATAAACAAATGCTCATTTCTGTCATCACCCTTTTTACTAGAAGATGCATAATTCCCTTGTTGCAATTTTCCATTCATAATGTCATTCTGCTTTTTATAGCAGTCCTTTAGCCATATGACCCATTTTACCACAGTAGTAGCATTCAACATTGCTGTTTGCATTTTGGCCTCTTTGCCATCCACCACGACCTCTTTGGCTCCCCCTGCCTCTAGAGTTACCACGTCCTCCTCCATAGGACTAGTTTTCTTGAGTTTACTACATATTCTGATTTCTACCACGGCCTCCAGATCGGCCTCCTCTACCTCTGCCTCTACCTCTTCCAGCATTTGAGTAGAAAACAGCTTCTTTTGAAGTTCCTCCTGAAGAAGATGCACCACCATTTCTCTGCTCCTCAGAAATTAGAAGAGCAACCAACTTCTCAAAATCAGAAAATCTTTCATGAACGGAAATGGATGTTTGGAATTGTGCATAATCCTTTCCTAGACCATTCAAGGTCACAGAAACTAAATCATCATCTTCCACTGGCGACCCAATGGAAGCAAGTGCATCTGCAATCTTCTTCACCTTCATGTGGTAGTCATTAATGCTCATACTTTCTCTTTGCACATTGTGTAACTCTTGCTTGAGCTGCATTTTCTTGGCTTGCATATTTGTGCTATACATTTTTGACAAAGTATCCCACGCCTCCTTTGGCGTACTTGCATCCTGAATATGCATAATCATAGAGTCTGAAATACTGATAGACAGCCAGTACATAACTTTTCTGGCTCTCTCATGCCATCCTTTAAATGCCTGCATTTGCTATTGATTGGGAACATCAGGAAGAACTGGTTCTTCTTCATTTCTTGCAACGAATTTCCAATATCCTTTTCCCATAAGGAAATTCGTCATTCTAAACTTCCATGCTTGGAAGTTGTTCTTGTCAAGATTTTCAATGACAATCTGTGAAAGAGAATCAGACGCCATTACAAAACAGCGCAAAAAATTCTGTCACTGCAAAAAACACAACTTCAGCCTCACAAGGGCAAATCTGCAAAACTGACGAAAGTGGTATTTTGACCATACAGTCACTTCCTAGTGACGATTTTGCATCAACAGGCAGCAAGGATGATTCTGTAACTCCCAATGTCTCTACGCACAGGCATACAATGCAATTTCTACAGTAACTTTTCACCAACTTGTAGAACAATGGTCGCACAGCAAAAAATAGGGCCTTTTTCTGAGTGCGTGTGGAAAACTTCCGCCTCCAAAACTTCCGCCTCCAAAACAGGGCCCGAAATGGCCTCGAATCAAAAAACAGGGCAACCAAGGGCTAAAGCCCTTGCCCTTAGCATATACTGCTCTCTTGCTACACCGCGAAGGGCGTCTCAATTTGAGACAACACACTCTTGCACTTTTCGACTGTGCTACCTGCAAAGACTTGCTCCCAAATTCGAAAAATGAAAGCAACACTGGTCCTCTTACCAGAACACCGCGAACTTGGTTTTCTTTCTTGAGCTCCTTACCACGAACCAGGCTCTGATACCATGTTAAGATTGTGGGAGAGAAGGAAGGAGTCTCATTTGTAGCTTTCTCACTTACACAATGGGGGAATACACACAAAGGTGGAGGCTGAAAACATTTTTTCTCTTCTTAGTTGTGTAAGCCAAAAAGAACACTAGTACAGAGAAATAGAAGAACCCTATATATGGGTCTCAAACCAAACTCAACTAACTAAGGTGGCATACTAACTGAGCCATGAACTAGAGTAGATAAGGATAGCTGTTATCTAGCTATTATTCATGGGTGGTGTACCAACCGCATCTGTAGCTAACAAGTCGGTGACATAAATGCACAACGGTCACCCTGGCATATCACGAGTGGAGCTCGATATCTCAACACTTACCTCCTCCAACACCATATTGGGGAATATGGGAATTTTCCATAAGTTTGGGACACATGGTCAAATCTTTGGATTTTTCATAACTTGAATACCATAACTCCAAATTGAGCGCTCTATAGCTCAATAGATTACATTTTTCAAGCGCTTTCCAATGATAGATAACATCATATGGTTTTGAGAAACTTATGGGCATGTTATCCGGATGCCACTTTTTTAGTATTCAAAAAATGGGAATTGGGAGATTGCCAAACTCACTAATATTGTGTTCGAGTCCCATGCTAGGAATGGTATACCCACCAAATGCAGTCCCAGGATTGTTCCCTACATCTATCCTCAGATACACACAGTGCTGTAGTACAATGCACTGAATCTAGAATGGCCGCAGAAAATAATACCCCCCACCTAGGATATCAGACCAAATCCTAGAGAGATTGGTCCTAATTACGTCCCAAGAAGGTTTCCCTCTCAGAGTTACAGGAGGATGATAGTCTGGCGGGGTGGTGGCCAGCAATCAGAAGTCAAGTGCTATAGATATGGAAAAAAGGGACATATCTCACCAAATTGTCCAAACCCTAGAAGGTCCATGGACTAAAACACCTTATGCAATCAATGCAAAGGAGAAGGCTACACTACAAAAGGCTATCCCGGTCCAACTCCTCTAAAAGCCAATACCACTAACAACCAATAGAAAACCCAAGAACCTACCTTCAACTTGGTGAAATTGGAAGTTTCTGCAATAATGTGTGCCAAAAAAAGAGAGCCCATAGTTCCAAAAGAGAACATTCCCTCTATCAAAACGGTCAATTTCAATCTACCAAATGAGAAAAAAAATAGTACAAGATAGAATGGTACAGTACAGAGCAATCCAGTAGTATAGAAGGATATAGAGACAGTTACAAAGACATGACTAGAGGTCCAAGAAATAGAGGATGCACAACTACCCCCAATAATAGAATAAGGGCTAATGTTGCTGCTTCTAGAAGAGAGAGGAAAGATAAAAGTGGGTGTTGCCCCATTCCCTAGCCAATTAGAGAAGCCTGTGAATCACATTAAAGAGTATGACTTTGTTAAAGACCTAGACACCTTCAAACCAAACTTAACATTTTGATAGATGCTAATGTTGTCCTCCAATTGTCGAAAGAAATTTAAAAGTATATTGACAAGAAGAGAGGCCTAAGAATTGCTCCTACAACTCCCCCCCCCCCCCCCCAAGTCCAATAAAGCCCCAAACCTTGTGAAAGATGTAGATGTGGCTAATGCCTTCCTAGATCATGGCATCTAAGAGATCCGCATGTGGATTGAAGGTTGCTTTATTGCAAATGCATTCATTGATGGAGGCTCATCAAAGAACATAATGACAGATATGACAATGAAGGATTTAGGCCTGCAATGTATGCAATCTACATAGTGTCTTATAAGACTAGCAGAGCAAAGTAGAATTAAGCCTTTGGGCATTCTTCCATATGTGAAGACAACCCTCGTAGGAAGAGACTATTAGATAACCTATATAGTAGTAAAACCAAAATCCAGCGAGACCTCATACCCTCTGCTTTTGGGAAGGTTATGGCTTTTTCAAGGAAGAGTACCAACGGATTGGTTCAAAGGAGCCTTAATCCTAGGCAAAGGGCCAAGCAAGGTGGTGCTAAAGTTATATGGCTTGCAAAAAGGTAATGGGTTCACTTCCATTAAAGTCTTAACCGACTCGTCCATGAAGTAACAGATGGCACATTAGTAGAGACGAAGAAGCTCTCAAATAGAAATTTCCCAAGAAAATATAGAGGCACAGTCCCTAACAATGGGTATTGTAAACCAACTCTTGGAAGAAGCAAATTCCTTATCGATGGGTGAAAACATGTTGCCTAAACAACCAGGAGGAGTGACTTTTGAATTCACCTCTAATAGTGAGATAGAGGCATGGATGTATTGTTCTCCCTATTACATAGCCATAGCAAAGCCAGAGACAAAAGAAGAGACAGAGATAGACACAAGAGCAGAGCCAAATATAGAAGCAAAGTCAAACACAAGAGTAGAGCCAGAGACAGAGGCAAAAGACAACACAGAGAATATGTTCTTCTCTTATGGAGCCCCTATCAAGGCCTGGAGACAGAGGCTGAAGAGGACGATGATGATAGTGTAGGAGAAAATTATGAAATTAAATTGGAAGAATCTATGTGACCTAAAGAGGACACAAATAAGGAGGAAGTTCTAGAGGCTATAGAAGTTAAAGACCCCAAGCTATTGGACGGAATAACAATGGTACCCTACTTTGGGCTAGTTAATGAATTACATCATATGTAAAATATCTATAAGAAATGGATTAAGTAGAATAAGCACTCCTTTAGCAATGGCTATTGTTTCCCTAATTTACCCTTCTCAAGAAAGGATGATGACAATACACCTTGCCAAAAAATACCGATCCTACAGCCCAAATAGAGCTTATATGGTTTCTATTGTGTGATGTTCTTATATGAAACCTCAAAAGCTGAGTCCTTGAGCCAAGAGGTAACTAATTCCCGAACCAAATCTAAAACATCCCCAATACCATTTCAGCATCACAAGGAGCAAGTAGAGTCCTCATTGAAAGAAGGAAGTTGGAAGTTGCTTCTAGTAAAGCACTAGATGAGGAGGTAACTCAGTCAAATATGTACCTAGAAGTAGTCCATGGGACCTTCATCTATGAAGTGGAAGGTGAAAAGGAATTAACTTTCGTAGATATTGATGGTACAAAATGTCACTTGAAGGTGGACAATAGTCTTCTAGAAGAGGAGTTGTTGATCTTGCATGACCTATTGAAGGAGAACTTAGACGTGTTTGCATGGTCATATAAATATCTAAAGGGGATTGACCCCATGGTGTGTCATCATCACATGGACCTAGAGTTTGATGCCAAGCTTGTGAGGCAAAGATAGAGTTGTATGAATCCAAATTACTCAGCCCTGGTAAATGCCAAATTGTTGAAGCTCCTTAAAGCCAAGTTTATCTATCAAGTGGCCAATAGTGAATGGGTTTTTCCCATCGTGGTAGTACCCAAGAAGAATGGAAAGCTACGAATATGTGTGGACTTTATCAAGTTGAACTGCAAGACAAAGAAAGATCATCTCCCTATCCCTTTCATAGACCAATTGTTGAATACAATGGCAAGCCATGAACTCTATTCCCTCTTGGATGGATTCACTGGGTACAACCAAGTCCATATCGCAGAAGAAGATCAATCTAAAACAAAATTTACCACAAAATGGGAAACCTGTGCTTGCAGAGTGATGCCATTTGGGCTCTTTAACAGCCATGCTACCTTTCAACGAGTGATGATGGCTACGTTCTAAAATCACATGCATGATTTTATTGAGGTAGAACTAGATGACTTTTGTGTTTATAGCCTAATTGGTGAGCATTAGGGACACCTGGAGCAGTGCTTTGATAAATATCGAGAGTATGGGATCTCTCTCAACCTTGACAAATACATCTTTGGAGTCTCTTCAGGAGTTCTTCTGGGTCACATTGTCTCTACCCAAGGGATAACAATAGACCTTGCAAAGATCAAGAAGATTGCAACTCTAATAGTGCCAACCAACCTCAAATAGTTGAGGGGTTTTCTTGGCTATGTGGGCTATTAGAGACGGTTCATTGCACACATTGCAACAAAATGCAACCTCTTCTCGCATAAGCTCCTACAAAAAGATGCAGAGTTTACATAGACTATTGATTGTGACTAAGAATTCAACACTCTAAAGTAGTGTTTGATTGAAGCACCCATCTTGCAACCTCTGGATTGAATGAAGGAATTCCATGTGCACACTGATGCATTTGTCAAAGGGTAAGGCATAGTCTTATGTCAAAAAGACTCCTCGAAGTTAGATCAACCTATCTACTATGCAAGCTGAAAAGTAACTGATTGTGAAAGAAATTACATAGTGTTGGAGTTAGAGTGTCTCACAATGCTATTTACCTTTTGGAGAGATTCCAACAGTACTTATTGTCGATGCACTTTAAATTCTATGTAGACCATTAGGCCCTATCCTTCTTGATGAACAAAGTAGATGTGAAAGGAAAAATGATGAGGTGTCTCCTTCTATTCCAAGAGTTTGATTTTGAAGTGGTTACCAATCCTAGTCATTCCCATGTCCTGGTTGATCATCTGTGGCATATCCCTTAGAGCAATGAAGAGGAGCAGGACGACCCAGATTTCCCTAGTGCTTCCTTGTTTCTAGTTGAGACTATAACCCCATGGTATGCAAATATAGCCAACCTCTTGGCTACTCAACAATATCCTCCTAGTATCTCTAATTGTCAGAAGAAGAAGCTTCTATTGGAATCAACCCCCTACACCTTGTTAGGCAGCGCTATGTACAAGAGAGGAAAAGATGAAGTGTTACAAAGATGTGTTATAGGAGACAATATTGGAATAGTGCTAAAAACATTCCATGATGAACCTGTGGAGGACACTTTGTGGGAGAAGCGACTGTCAGACAGACTTTGCTTGTGCAGGATAATGGTGGCCTACATTACAGAAAGATGTCTACGACTACTATAAATGTTGTGATGCTTGTCAACGTATGGGTTTTGGGAAAACCCACCAAACCAATGCCATGTCACTATAGCCCATCCATCCCCAAAGCCATTTGAGAATTGGGGAATCGATTTCATGGGGTGGGTCAATTTGCCAACTAGAAAAAAGTAGAATAGATACATCCTAGTATGTATTGAGTGATTATGTCACAAAGTGGTGTGAAGCCAAAGCTCTGAAGCAGGATGATGGCAACAATGTGGTCTTGTTTGTACAAGAATATCATCACTCATTTTAGCAGTCCCCTAGAGCTAGTAAGTGATAGAGGTACTCACTTTCTCAATAAGATTATGGAGGAGCTGACAAAGCTATACAAAATCTACCATCACAAGTCCACACCTTACTATCCCAAAGCCAATGGCCAAAAGTCAAAGTCACCAATCATATCCTTTGCTCAATCCTAACAAGGATGATTGTTGCACATCATTGCAATTAGGATGATTGACTTACAGAGCTCTTCTCGGTGTACAGAACCTCCCATAAGGCTGCTACAAGATAGATATCCTTCCAACTGGTGTCTGGTATAGAAGCTATTTTCCTTGTAGAGCTGGAACTGCCTTCTCTATGAGTGGCTATCAAAGAACACCTAGGCGATGATGAGTCCCTATAGCATCGTCTCATGTACTTGAAATGTCTAGACGGGACTCATAGGATAGCCCTATAGTGTATGGAAGCTACACATGCGTAATGGAAGGCTTACCATGATAGCTTCATCAAGCATAAGGAATTCAAGGAAATTGACCTAATCCTCACCTATGATTCAAAATTTAACAAGTTCCCAAGAAAACTCTAATAGTGTTGGATGGGCCCTATAAGGTACATGCTATCAACCCTAATAGCTCTGTCCAAGTGTAGGCCATTGATTTTTTTTATGATCCCTTTCTAATTAATGGCTATCACCTAAATAAGTATTATCCTCCTAGGGGATCCTGACAATCACCACCACCATTGATAACCTCTTCATCCCTTGTGCATTGATTGCTAAGACTTTGCCTATTATTGATAGCCATCATGCTCATCTTGATGAGGTAGCCTCATTCTTCTAGTCCCTCATTACAGCCACCTCCCATTCCTATTTTGCTCCCTTCTCCTCTAATCTAGTAGAGGTTGTGAGGATGGTTCTGATACATGGTATTTCTACAATTCTCCTATTGGAATATTATATATATATATATATATATATATATATATATATATATATATATATATATATATATATAAAACATATAATGGGAGAAAAGGACTTTAGTCCCTGTCATGCCAATCTATTTTAAAAAAAGGTAAAAAAATAAAAACTATTATGGGAGAAAATAAAGAAATTCCCTGTCATAACAAGCCTCATTTTCCAAGAAAATGTGGCAAACACCCTTGGATTGGAAGCTAGCTATGAAAAAGGTGGCAACAGCTTGCAATAGAGATCAATTGAATCATTAGTCAAACTTTCTAGGATGCAGTTCAGAAGTCGCCTCCCTTGGTGTGTTGTATTGTGCAAGTCCATAATTGCATTTGACTCCTACAATAGATAACATCTCTCATCTGGAATCAAAGCTCCAAATCTATTGGCTACCTCCCTAGGTATGCCTCTTCATTAATAGACATTTCTCAACATCCTCAAGTCAATTCTGATCTTCATCCACAATCCCTCGAGTGACATGAGCTTTCATCCTAACCAGATGGGGATGTGTGTATGGGTTGTGTTGAGAGAGAGAGAGAGACAGAAGGATTGGGGATAATAGAGAAAAGGCGTATACTCACACCTCTTATTCTTATTATTCCATATCACATATATCTAAAGTGAATACATCACTCTAAGGTCTATAAGACCATTCACACACATCCTAAAGTCATTGACTTATTTAATGTCCCACACTTACTGATATAGCTAGACACAACTAAGACACTATCGGTCACACACAAGAGCTTGAAGTCTCAACACTCCCCCTCAAGCTCAAGATAAAACTTGTACACCAAGTAGATGTCACAATTGACTGAACTTATATTTACACAAAGACTTGGTAAAGATATTTGCAACCTGCTCATCAATCTTCACATGCATAAGATCTACTTTCCCTACAAGAACCATCTCTCTGATAAAATGGTAGTGTACCTCAATGTGTTTAGTTGTGGCATGGTATATTGGATTCATTTCTAGGAGTACACTAATGATATTGTTGTATAACAAAGTCATTGGAGTATCCACCTGTATGTTAAAATCAACTCCATAAGCTTGAATAGCCATGCAATATCACATGCTACCAATGCAACACCCTCGTACTCTACCTTAGTGCTAGATAATGCAACCATAGGTTACTTCTTGCTACTCCAGTTGATCATTCCACTTCCAAATCCAAAAGCATAACCACTTGTAGATCTATGGTTATATGAGCATCCTGCCCAATTTGCATCTGTGTATCCAACCAGTGTCAAGGGCTTAGCTTTCACATAAAAAAACCCATAATCTACAATGGACTTTACATATCTCATAATCTATCTAACAACATCCAAGTGTGGCTTTCTAGGCTTCTGCATGAACTAACTTATGAGCCCAACAACATAACTTAAGTCAACAGGCCTGGTGATGGTCAAGTAGATTGGAAGTTGGTGATGGTCAAGTAGATTAGACTTCCAACCATCTGCCTATACATAGTGACATCATCAATTTCAGCTCCAGTACTAATGTCCAACATGACATTCTAATCAAGAGGTGTATCCAGTGGTTTGCATTCAGCCATGCCATATTTCTTTAGCATTTCCATGGCATAGTGTTTCTGCATCAGCCATAAATAATATTCATCCTTGATCACCTCAATACCCAAGAAGTACTTCAGTTCACCTAAGTATTTCATATCAAATTCAAATTTTAGCATCTGCATAACATGTTGTATCCCCAAGTCGTCATTGCCTGTGATAATCAAATCATCAATACAGATAACTAGTACTACCCTATCCTTTTTGTAAATAGACTATAATCAACCGTGCCAACAGTGAATCCCAAACTTTGCAAATAATTACTAATCCTTGCATGCTAGGCTCTCAGAGCCTGCTTCAGCCCCCATACAATGCAATTTTTAGTTTGCATACATAATGCTGAAAATCAGGGTGTACATACCCTTCAAGTTGATCCATATAAACATCCTCTGCTAAATCACCATTGAGAAACACATTCTTAACATCCATCTGCTGCAATTTCTAGCCTTTAGAAATAGCCAATGCAATTGTTGTTCGTACGGTTGCCATCTTGGCAACATGGCTGAATGTTTCCTCATAGTCTAACCCATACTGCTAAGCATAACCCTTAGCAACCAGCATGGCTTTGTACCTCTCTACACTACCATCTAACTTGGATTTAATCTTATAGACCCATTTGCAGCCAATGGCCTTCTTTCCTTCTGGCAATGGTACAAGATCCCATCTTCTATTGCTATGCACCAATTTTTATCTATCACTGCTTCAATGTATGTAGTAGGTTCTTTGACCTTTGGCACTTTTTTCATGTAAGCATAATGCCTCGTAGAGTAACCACTGTAAGTCAACCTATCCACAGGGTATGTGACTCTTTGCAAGCATCTAAGCTATGGTGTACTACTCGATTCGCCTCTCTCATGAGACAGAATATACATGTTTAGGCATATACATAGTCACAATACCAAGCTCACTGTCTAGATTGTTAGCTGAGTCATAGCCTAAAGTCAACTTGCCAAGTCTCATCATACTAGATGTATCATTAGAAGCTCTCTCTTTCCCTTTACTGTCCATCACATCATATCTCCACCTCACAAGCAAACTAGTGTCAGTGGATGGTGAGCCAGAGCTTTGCAATCTCCCTATCCATGGAGATACCATCATACCACTAGGACCTATCAATGCAGTACTCTACTATGAATCAATTGTAGAAGCCTGTGTAGAAGACGCATCCGATGGCAATGCAGTCGGTGATGCATACCAAGAGGCCATCTCATCAAAGATAACATCTCTTGAATAATGTCTCCCGAGTAGAGGGATCATAACATTTATATGCCTTCTCCTATGAATAACCAATAAAGACACACTTATGTGCTTTTGGATCCAGTTTGTTCCTCTTATCATCAAGGATGTGCACATAAGCAAGATTGTCAAATTCTTTCATGTGACTGATATCAGGCTTGTAGCCATATAGCTTCTCAAATGGTGTCATATCATGAATACTTGTAATGGGAGTCCTGTTTAAGATATACATGGCTATCATAAGAGCCTTAGTGCAATAATCGAGCAACATCTTCTTCTCATTCATCATTGCATACGTAGCTTCCATTAAGACCCTATTCTTTTGTTCAACTACCCCATTTTGCTATGGAGTGTAGCTACATGTAAGCTGCCTACATATGCCATTTTTAGCCAAACTCATTTGACACATACTCCCCATCATTGTTAGATCTCAAACAAGAGATGTAGCAATCAAATTCCTTTTCAACCTGCTACTTAAATTGCTGAAAAACAACAAACACCTCATCCTTTGTTTTCAGTATATAAACCCAAGTATAGTGACTAGAGTCATCAATGAATGTCACATAATACTTAGAGCTTCCCATAGATGCATTATGGGATGGCCCCCACACACATCAGAGTGAATCAACTGCAACAATCGCTTACTATTTCTTACATGCTTGACAAATGGAAATCTTGACTGTTTACCAAACTGACAAGCATCGCAAACATGACCAAAAATCGTGTAGGAAAACTTGGGTAGACCTGTAACAAGCTGTTTCTTCTACATCATTTGTAGCCATGCTGAAGATTAACATGCCCCACTCTTTTATGCCATATTTCTAAATCTCTAACTATGTTGCTAGAGCCATGTGCAAACATGACTGAATTCAGTTGTGGCAAAGTGGCATCAAGAGTAAACATCCTGCCATTCCTATGACCATGAGCATTCAATTTGCAGCCATTACCAAACTCCTCAATGAAACAACCATGCTTATTAAACCTAACCTGCAAATTCTACCTAGTCATCTGGCCCACATCTAATAATTTTTAATAATTGATGGGACATGTAGTACATCATGTAAGTCCTTCTTTTCATCATGGATTACCAAAGGCAGTTTGCCTTTATGTTCAATGCTATGTTGTGTGTTATCCTCTATGCATACATAGCCATTCCTCTCATGCACCATGTCAATAAACAAGTCACCATGAGGCATCATATGATTCGATGCCCCCGAATCGATATACCAAACAACATCCTTATTAGACTTCTCAGCAACCCTGTCTTTCACATATGTCATGGCAAATTGTCTATCCCCAGAAGCATCATCTGTCTGATTGGATGATGCATAATGTCCATGCTGCTTGCCCTTTTGAATGCCTTGCTTCTTCCAACAGTCCTTGGCAACATGACTGTACTTTCCACAGTAGTGACAATCCTTATCCTTATTAGGATTGTTGGATGGACATTGCTATTGCCATGAGCCTCTGCCTCTAAGGCTATATCTCCCCCTACCTTTGAAATTCCACCTCCTCTTGCATTTGAACCTTGATGGTTATTATTGCCATAAGATACATTTTGTTGGCCTCCTCTACCAGAACCATAACCTCTACCATGTCTCTAAAGCTGCGTTGATTCGAATAGAAGATAGCATACTTGCTCTTGGAACTACCAGAGCATGTAGCCAATCCTAGTTTAACCTCTTCATGAATGAGAAATGCAACAAGATCATTGAAATCTGACATTTCAACTTGCACAGAGATGGAAGTATCAAATGACTTGTATTCAGATCCCAAACCATTTAATGTCATTGTGACCATGTCTTCATCCTCAACTTGCGTGCCAATGGATACTAGCTGATCTGCAATAGTCTTAATCTATGTGACATAATCCTGTATAGATCTACCTTTTCTCTCCATGTTGTTGAATTTCTGCTTTTAACTATATCTTTTTGGCACTGGTAGTTGTGCCATAATACCTGATCAATATGTTCCATGCATGTGCTGGTGACTTGCAATTCATGATTTGCATTACCGTAGAATCCAAGATACATAAAGATAACTAGTGTAGCATCCTACGAACTCTTTCCAACCAAGCTCGGTGTGCTCGTCTTTGATCAGCTGTAGGATTCCCCTCTAGGATTTCAGGTTCAGCTTCACACCTATCACCAAGTCCCAATATCCTTTATCTATCACAAATTTCTCCATCCGGAACTTTCATATGGCATAATTATTTCTATCAAGCTTTTTCCCCACTATTTGGGTTATGTTGTCATTTCTCTTTGCATTTGCCATGTTGCAAACAATGCTTGACTTCTTGCAAGACAACAAGTCTAACTGACCAACTTCAATCTTTGACTGTTTATGATAGTCTTTTGCAATACTATGTCTGCTATAATCAGGGTATTTCATCCCATTAACTTCTCAAAACCATCCACAAACATGTGGCATAACCTGTTGGTACATCGGTTAACACATAGACCATGTAGTTGCTGTAACTCTATATCATGCAACCTCACTGCAGTCAACCAAACATGCAATTTGAAATCTACAAATTGTTAATGACCAACAGCTCTTCTAAGGCCAAAAATAAGATGTATACATGTCATACATGCTGCAAAAACTCTTACACATATGCTAGTACATGTAGGAGTCCATACATTATCATGTAGGCACAATTTAGTGCATATACGTCAAGTACAAGTGTTAAATACCTTGCTTGCACGTTGTAGTCAGTTAATACTCTATCAAACTAGGTCTATCTAGCTCCAAAATATCCTCTACATACTTCATACATGTGCTATCAAGTGTAGGGGTCAATACGTGACCATATAGACAATCATAAACACTCCGTCTTCAACAGACAATGTCGTAGAATGCATTCCCTATTTGTAGCCAATCAAGATAATATCAATGCATTTGTTTCCAACTTCAAACTCTAGCTTTCATGAGCATTCAATGCTCATCTCAATCCTTTAGCAAACATATGCCATGTTTTATGATAGTTTTCAGCCTTTCATATACTTCAAGATCTAAGTATTTTCTTCAAGAAATTGCAACTCAAATGCGTAAGCCACAATACATATGTCTTCCAAGATGTATCTACACTACAATGGAGCCAAGAATGCATGTTAGATAGCTTCAATGCTTCAACCAAGATCCAATGTATGCTATATATTCACTATTTATAGTAGTTCATTCTCTGTTCCAGATCTGTGTACTTGTGCATAACCTTCAAACTAGGCTTCCATCAATGTATTGCCATGTCAAGACCTTCAAGTACCTTCCAAAGTATGCATGCAAGCTATAGATCACTTGAGTAGTGATTATTTTATTGATTTGCAGCCATGGGGATTCATTTGGAAAGCATGCACAAATATGTGATGCAGCCTGGAGTGTATTCCAACAAATCTCCTGCCCAATGATGATCAGTGCTCTCTCTAATGTGGTCAATGAAGCCTCCAAATGCTCCAGGCAAGAACCAGGCACACTCCAATAGCAAAGAGAAACACAAATGATTTGATACTTACTCAGTATGATCAATGGCAGCCTGCTCCTCTTCACAGAGTTCCTTGGCCTTCAATCTTCAAGTCTTCTTCCAAAATGCTATTCACCATAGAGCCCATTCATGGCTTTGATACCATGTTGAGAGAGAGAGACATAAGGATTGGGGATAACAGAGAGAAGTTGTATACTCACACCTCTTCTTCTTATTATTCCATATCACATATTTCTAAAGTGAATACAACACTCTAAGGTCTATCAAATCATTCACACACAACCTAAAGTCATAGACTTATTTAATTTCCCACACTTGCTGATACAGCTTGACATAGCTAAGACACTGTCGATCACACACAAGAGCTTGAAGTCTCAACATGCTGCTCTCTGTATTTCTCAGACAAGTGTGAGATAGAGGGTGGGCTTGTTGAGATGACAAGCTCAACACATGCGGACTTAATGATGGACCGCTTGGTTAAATGGGTCCACACGTCTACACTTAGCACGTCGGTGGTCATTATGACTTTCACATGGCCACTGACTCATTACTTATTATATTCATGTTGTTACACCTATTTACAACTAGCATAGTTATAGTGCCAATCGACTAGTGTAGTCGGTTATGCATTGTTTGACTTAGTAAGCCACTTTCCTGTATGTTGTATCTTATCTATACTTTGTATACATTGAAAAGTGTGTGGAAGAAGAAAAAGAAACCAGCAAGAAAACGTTTTGGTCTCCATCTCTCTTCTTGTCTCTTGAGTGAGCTTCTCCTTGTGCATTCTATGTGTGTTCGGCGCAGCATCTTGAGCAAGTCCCCCCACCACGTGATTCCTAACATGGTATTAGAGCTGCACCACTGATTGAGGCTGGTTTTGAAGGATAAAGTGAAGGAGAGGAGCCAAGGATTCGAGCAAGCAAGAAATGGGTAAGAAGCTCTTCCATTCTCTACTTCTTCTCTTGGACAGTGCCTGTGGAGGCACCAGAAGCAGGGCAGAGCAAAAATCTCAGATTACAGTGAGATTTGGTGTGCGTGAAGAGCACTGTGTATTGTGTAGATTTTGCTACTATTTTGGCCATCCGAGGTCATTTCAGGCCCCGTTTTAGACTAGCAAGGTTGCAGATAGCAATTCGAGGTATCCTACAATTTCAGCTGTGTCTGCCGTATACAGGTGCACAGGTTACAGATTTCAGATATGTAAGTTCAAAGGTGTTTACCAGTGAATAAACACAAGGTTTATCTGCAAACTGGTTGTAGATTGCATGTATTGTTGAGCAGACAGTGAAAAAGGCTGTCTGGTGTATTGCTGTGCACTACAAGTCGAGGGTTGCAAAAGATTTGCTTGCTGTTTGGTATTAGTTTTGTGATAATGGCAGAGAACAGTGGAAACCCCATCATTAGGAAGCTCGACAAGAATAACTACCCTTCATGGAAGTCCCGTGTCACGAACTTCCTTATTGGAAAAGGCCTCTACGATTTTGTTTCAAGTGAAGAAAAGGAGCCGGAGGTGAGTGATCCTCCAACTACAGAAGAGACAAAGGCACGGAAGGAATGGAATGCAAAAGACAAAAAGGTCATGTATTGGCTGTCTGTAGTAATTGAAAATAATATGTTGGGACATATTAGAAATGCAAAGAATTCATATGCAGCTTGGACCATACTTGAAAGTATGTTTTTCGTAAATACAAAGGCACGAAAGATTCAACTCAAGCAAGAGTTGAATACATTGAAGAAAGGGAAAATGTCTATCAATGAGTATGCATTGAAGGTAAGGAGCATTGCAGATGCCTTGGCAGTGATTGATGCAATACCCAATGATGATGATTTGGTGTCGTCTACCTTGGGTGGACTTAACAACGAAAAGTCTTGGAAGTCTTTTGTAACTTCTGTATATGTCAGAAATCCATTTCCAGATTTCGATGAGTTGGTCTCCCTTATGATCATTGAAGAGATCAACATGCAGAGTGAGACATCTGAAAAAAGTGGTGAACAAGTCCAAGCTTTCTACTCCAGTTCAGGAAGGGGACGTGGCAGGTCCTCTTCAAGAGGCCATGGTACAGGATGTGGCAGTGACAACCAGCAAAACAGATTGAATCAGCAATTTGGTGATATCCAGGTTTCAGGAGGTCATGGTAATTTTAGAGTCAGGGGGAGCTTTAGAGGAAGAGGTGGATGGCAGAACAAAGGTTCTAACAACTCTGGTATTGTGTATCACTACTGTGGCAAAACAGGTCATATTGCAGCCCAATGTTATGCTAAGAAAGATGATATTCACAGTGGTAAGTTGCAATAAGGAAACTATGAATCATCTTCACACAGAATGAAGACAAAAATGAACGTCTGTTTGTTATGCAGCATATGTTGAATGATGTTATAGGAAAGGGAACACATGATGATGTTTGGTATGTTGATTCAGGTGCATCCAATCATATGACCAGCCATGCAGAATGATTTGGAGAGATGCAAGATTTGCAAGATACAGGTTATGTGCAGACGGGTGATGATTCATGCCACCCAATTTTACACATTGGAAAAGTTCCCTTGTCTTGCATGATGGTAAGACAAAGAGTATTTCAAATGTATTACATGTTCCATCTATTACAAAGAACTTGGTGTCAGTCGGTCAAATGGTAGAGCAAGGGCTACAAGTCAGATTTAATGCAAAGGGCTACTTTCTAGAAGACTTCAATGACAAGTGTAGGTTGGTTGCAAAGGGAAGTAGAGTTGGATGTATGTTTACTCTGGGTGCTGGAATTCCTACTATGAATGCTGTTATGTATGCTAAAGAAAAAGGTGTTGTTGCAGATATTGAAATTTGGCACAAACGCATTGGACATGCAAATGTAAAAAGGCTGAAATTAATGCAGTCCAAAGGGTTGGTTACAAGTTTGCCTACATTTAGAATTGCAGAATTTCATAAGGTATGCGAAGTATGTCAGTTTGGTAAGCAGGCAAGACAACCCTTTTCACATGACAGAGATGTAAGCAGAAATATCCTTGATGTTGTGCATATAGATATTTGGGGGCCTACACAAAATATATCTCTTGGAGGCAATTCATAATTTGTTACATCCATTGATGATTGTTCTAGAAAGCTGTGGGTATATTTTATGAAGGAAAAGAGTGAAGCGTTTGAGCACTTTAGAACTTTCAAGGCTACAATTGAAAGAGAAACAGGCTTGAAAGTAAAGTGCTTGAGGTCAGATGGAGGGGGAGAGTACCTCTCAAATGAGTTCAGTGATTTTCTGAGGTCTCATGGGATAAAGAGACAGTTCACATGCAAGTATACCCCGCAACAAAATGGGGTTGCAAAAAGGAAAAACAAGCATATTGCAGAAGTTGCACGTGCCTTGATGGCTGAAAAGAATATGCCTAAGCATTTTTGGTTTGAGGTTGTTCATACTGCTGTTTATATTATGAACAGAACTCCCATAGCTGCAGTTCATGGTATGACCCCCAAAGAATGTTTTATAGGTAAGAAGCCTGATGTCTCACACTTGAAAGTGTTTGGCTGTAATGTGTCCCCCTGTCCCTAATAGGACATGTCTTAGCAGCCCATCAAGAAGAGAGTCTAGAAAGCATTGCCCGGCACTCACAAGGAATGTCATGGGGTTTGCAATCAAGGTCTTTCCGAGTCTGCCACGAAGCGGAAGCATCTTGCCGTTCCCACTTAGGACCGACCTGAATCAAGGCTTTCCTAATGGTCAAGTTCCTGGGAGGTAGAACCACTTTGTACAGAAACATCAGGGTTGAAGTGGATTTATATTGCACTTGATTCAAGGAGAATGGGAAACGAGAGGGATGTGAAGCTCGATCTCTCTGCCCGTAAGGCATAGTCCCATTCCGTTCCCCTAAAACATCATAAATCGGGACTCTAGCTCTACAGATCCTAGGTCATTGTTACCTTGCTGTCAATTTCCTTTGAGAAAAGTTCCTGGCCAACCAGGACCACCCTTCCATAGGACGGACCCAGAGTCATGTCCACCGCACTTTCCTCGGGTTGCTTTAGTTATCTAATTATTTACCACATTTAGTTTGACAAGTAAAAATAGCTTCCTTAATTAACCAAATTAATCACTAGTTCCTTCACGTAACTTAAGCACTGACACAGAAAAACAATGTCAAGCAAGTTTGTTTTTCCAACATTTGATCTTTATTTATCAGTCTTTGGAATACATCAAATAACCTGCCCAAAGACTATCCCAGCAATCCTCAGGGATCACTATTCCAAGTTCCGCCCATTGACTAGTATGCAGGCCTCGAGATCCCATCTCGAGTCACATCGGCCTCTTGTGCAGGATCCGGAGGCAAGGAATTTACAACCAAAGCCTCCCCTGGCACCCAAGCATCCTCCTGCTCCAAGTAGCACCCACGGAGAGACCTCTCGCGGTGGGTTCGGTCCATGTACCCGGCGTGGCTAACAACCCCCCTGGATAGGGTTAGGCAGATAGTCGGAGGTAACTGAAACTGCCTCTCCCTCCAAGCTCTTTAACCTGAAGCATTAGTTGTTCTTCCTGAATTAGTTCCTTGAGCAAAGAAGTACAAATAGTGCACCTAAGTGTACAATCACGAGCATTCTAGTGGTCGTTCATATGGCCAACTGCTAAGGTGTGATTCCTTCTCCTCGAATACTTTCAGCATTCGATCCTGGATCATTCGCAACTTGGCAAGATCCCAAGGGTTTTGTAAGCTAATTTGCTTGTTTACCCTTTTTCCTTGGGTTAGGGTTTATACCCTATTGACCCAATTTGTCTCTACCTTAGGTTTCCTTAAATTATAGTCACTAAATCCTGGGCAACCTCATCGCCCTAACTTGGTTGGTCAATTGCTTTCTTGGCAATTCATTACTACCCTGGCTTGACAAATCAGTCTTTAAGGAAGAGTGTTGAAGCAGGACAACTACTCAATTCCTAGGAAATTTAACTTGCAATTAGAACTCGCCAAACTTGGTCTAAGGAGTAGCAATACTATTTTGTGATTTAGACACAAGATCATACGACGTTGTAGCTTGTAGCATGAGATAGATGTCAGTATCTAACTTGTGGGGATTATATATTTCTTCGTACGGTATTTCTTGGTCAAGAATACCTTTGATCAAGATATAGGGTTTGGGAGTCCTATTGACCCAATCCAAAACCCTAACCCTACTAGGTCGATAATCGTTTTGGCCCTAGGATCCCTAAATTCCTTGCAGAGGTCTAGCATTTGGTCAACTGATTCTTAGGGTGAGAACCCTAGATCATTCTTGCACGGGTGATTATATAGTCCTAACATTTCAAGAATGTGGGTAGGACCTTTGAGATCGGAAATATTAAATCAGCATCCCAAGTGCGATACTAGGTAGAATTTTAACATAACTTAACCAAACCCAGCACATTGAGGTATTCGTATGCTAACTATTCATGCCTTTATGAATCTCATGTGAGCTACAGAATTACATGCGATTTACCTAATTGATTTAATTGTCTTACGATTAGAGATGATATTTCCCTTAGAGATGCAAACACTTCCCTAAAAAATGTAAATAACTGCAAGATGTATGAGATGTATAATTCCATGCGAATATGCAATTTCCAGACCATAGACCTTTTGCCTTTATGCAACTTTAGGATCTATAGTGATATTTCTTTTCCTTTCCTTATGCGACGTTGATTGACATTCAGAGCTATTCTTATAAACCCTACGTTTTATGTATCGAATTCAAGCTTTTAGTATTTTAATGAAGATTCATCCCTTCCCAATTTCAAACTTTAATAAAAGAACTCTATGCATAGATGTATCATTCTTTCATGATCAGATGCCATGAATCCATCATTGATCTAATCCTTCCTTTATCACTTAACCCAACCTAGAATGTAACTATCATCGCATGCGATTTGCAAAGTTCATAAATCCTTTCCATGCATTGCAACTATTCAGACATCATTTAATGGCCGTCTATGATTATCTTATACACGAGTCACAACTAGGAAATTATTACATAAGTGCATTATGTGTTATATGCCCTGTCCTTTGCGTGATGCAACAAGGATGCCTTTGCACAATCCCGTTTTTTAACTTATGCATCATACATTCAAAAATGCAACTACACTTGACCATGGAAGTGCAAGCAAATGCAAGTACTCGTCATGTAGCTAAACTTTGTAAATCAAACAAGTATATAAATTTTCCAATGCATTCAAGTTCCCTATATGAATTAAAACATGCTTTATGCAACCTTTCCATGCAGGAATATTATTCAGAACCTGGGCATTCAATATCGGGGCGTTGTCCACTCTCGTACTTTGGGTGGAAGCTCCCACGTGCGCTCCTCTCGACTTTTTCTTAGGAGCCATTGACGCAGTAAATTTCATCTCAGCAACTCTCCCTTGGTCCCCTTTTTTGAATTTTGAAGTCACTTACTACCCGAGATCTTCGTCGCAGCATGGAAAATAGGCCTTGGGGAACACGGTCAAAAAAATGGGGAGGCACAGGTGAACTAGGCCTAGAGAAGCTTCAATATAAGCTTCTCAAACTTCTGGATAACAGGGATGATGTGTGTTGAAGAAGATAATGATGACAATGGTGAAGATGACGATGAGGGTGATGATGATGATGATGATGATGATGGGGGCGGCAGCGGTAGCAGCCAGGCGACGTGACCAAAACGGCGGTGGCAGTAGACTGGCGGCGGGCGGCTCCTCATGATGGCAGGCAGCACACCATGATGCCCCTCCCAAGCTTGAGAGGGGGGTTTATATGGGTGAAGGGGAGGGGTGGCCACACAAGTGGCAGGTTGCATGCTCTCCTCCCCATGCCCCTCTACACTCCAACACCTACTCCCTCTCCCTGCCATACAAGGGGTGAAGGGGAGGGAGTTATTAAAGAAATTTGCAAATAATTCATTATCCTTTATCTGGTGAAGGGGTGTTCCTGCGGTGGACTACAGTTTCGAGCCACAGTCTCCTATGCACAATGCGGGGGTGGGTGTTTGTTATACACAAAGATGGAGCACTTAGCCCCAAGTATTTTTCAGTTACGGAAGACTACTTCAAATTATTTTTATGCAGACCTAGGGTCATAATATTTTGTTGTGGAAATATTACATTGGTTGTATTGCATATGTTCATGTGCCAGATGAGTTACGGAAGAAACTAGATCCAAAGGTCGAAAAGTGTGTCTTTATTGGATACTCTTTAGAGCAAAAAGGATATCGTTGTTATAACCCTGTCACATGTAAGTTCAGAGTGAGCAGGGATGTCATCTTTGATGAAATGAGCAATTGGTATGCATTTAGTGGTGATGCATTGGATGATGATGATGATCATGACACTAATGTGGAGGTTGAAAAGCAAGAATCACAGACTCTTAGTGGACCAAAGACATCATCTGGTAGTCCTTGGTTTGGGAGACTAAGGAGTAGCTCTACATCTTCAGGTGCATCTAGTAGCACTATAGGTAAAGACAAAGGAAAGAATAAAGTGTCAGATGGCATTGATGCACTTCTTGATGGAGACTCCAGTGGCTCAGAGAGCTTGGATGATGAGCTTGGCATTCCTTCAGTGAGAACTCCAGGTGTGTAGAGAGCACGCGTCAATGCAAAGACTCCATTGAGTGATCCAGTGGTACACAATTCTAGTAGGGTGAGATACCCTGTTAACAGATTTGGTTTTGAAGGTTATGAAGCTCACCATTATGCTTATATGGTGAAAGTGATTGAGGATGTTGAGCCCACATGTTTTGAGGAGGCTGTTGGTCATGCTCATTGGGATGCAGCAATGGATGAGGAGATGGCTGCATTAGAGGCCAATAAGACTTGGGATCTAGTGCCATTGCCGAAGGGCAAGAAAGCTATTGGATGTAAGTGGGTTTATAAGATTAAGCACAATGTAGATGGTTCTATTAGTAGGTACAAAGCTAGGCTGGTTGCAAAAGGCTATGCCCAGACATATGACATAGATTATGAAGAAACCTTCAGTCCAGTTGCTAGGATGGCAACTGTCAGATGATGTGTGATTGCTTTGGCAGCAGCCAAAGGTTGGAGGTTGCAGCAAATGGATGTGAAGAATACCTTCTTGCATGGTGATTTACAGGAAGAAGTGTATATGGATAAGCCAGCAGGTTATGAAGATTTAGAGCATCCCACGTATGTGTGCAAGTTGATGAAGGCGCTCTATGGGCTCAAGCAAGTACCTAGAGCATGGTCTGACAAGATCAGAGAGTATCTTGTCAATGTTCTCTTTTATGTTTCTGATGCTGATCACTCACTTTATGTGAGAAAGGGAGATGCAGGTTTGGTCATCATAGTCATCTATGTGGATGACTTGATTATTATAGGTGATAGTGATAGTGGGATTGCTGAAGTCAATGACTTTTTGAAGAAAAAGTTTGAGATGAAGGATTTAGGTGAGCTAAGGTACTTCCTTGGCATTGAGGTGATCAGATGTGATGATGGTATATGGCTGTCCCAAAGACAGTATGGCTTGGATATGTTGTCCAAGTATGGTATGACAGCATGCAAACCACTTTCACTCCCGTTGGAGCAGAATGTAAAGTTGAGTGCTGATGTTGGGGATGAGATAGAAGACCCTACTATGTTCAAGAGAATAGTGGGGAGTTTGATCTACATGACCATTACAAGGCCAGACTTGAGCTATGTTGTTGGTCTTGTGAGTCAGTTTATGCAAGTACGTAGAAAGCCACATTTAGATGCAGTTAGACGCATATTGAGATATGTGAAGTCCACACTACATTATGGACTTTTCTATGAGGCAGGTACAGATGTACATGTGTTTGGATACACAGATGCAGATTGGGCTGGTAATATGTCTGATAGAAGATCTACCAGCGGATACATGTTCTCTCTTGGTAGTGCAGCAGTTACTTGGAGCAATAAAAAGCAATCTACAGTTGCTTTGTCGAGTACAGAGGTTGAGTATAGAGGTGCTATTGTTGCAGCACGTGAGGTAGTATGGCTGCAAAAGTTATTGGCTGATTTAGATGTACAAGTGGAAGGTCCAGTTGTCATTTATTGTGACAACATGAGTAGTATACAGTTAGCTAGGAACCGTGTGTTCCATGCCAGGACAAAACATATTGAGGTACACTACCGCTTTGTGAGAGAGAAGGTACTAGCAGGTGAGATTGACTTGGTGTATGCCAGCACACAGGATTAGATAGCTGACATCTTCACGAAGGAATTGGGTACAGAGAAGCTTCAAAAGTTTTGAAGCTTATTTGAAGTTACAAAGATGCAGTTGAGCTTGAGTGGGAGTGTTGAGATGACAAGCTCAACACATGCGGACATTAATGATGGACCGCCTGGTTAAATGGGTCCACACATCTACACTTAGCACATCGGTGGTCATTATGAATTTCACATGGCCACTGACTCATTACTTATTATATTCAGGTTGTTACACCTATTTACAGCTTGCATAGTTATAGCGCCAGTCGACTAGTGTAGTCGGTTATGCATTGTTTGACTTAGTAGACCACTTTCTTGTATGTTGTATCTAATCTATACTTTGTGTACATTGAAAAGTGTGTGGAAGAAGAAAAAGAAACCAGAAAGAAAACGTTTTGGCCTCCATCTCTCTTCTTGTCTCCTGAGTGATCTCCTCCTGTGTATTCTGTGTGTGTTCGGCGCAGCATCTTGAGCAAGTCCCCCCACCACGCAATTCGTGATAGGGCTGAGTGACTAGATTTTTCCCTTTAAATACAAAAGAGAGGTGAGATGTCTGAATGGAGTGTTGCATGCATGGGTTGGGCCTCTCAATGCACAAATCATGATATATTAATGTGCACGTTCCTTCTCACGCCATATGCCGGCATAGGGTGAGATGCATTGCTGCACTATCAATTATGCACAAGGCATACAATCTATATACAAGTGGCAGTGAGGCTTACATCAATGGGTGTGAGGAACTCGATTGCCCTCCCATATGTATCAACAGAGTGTAAGACAAAGGGGGACTAAGCATGATTGATTTCCCTTTCATCAATTGAGAGGTGAGGATTAAGGGACATTACGATAATTGGCATCAATGTTTCTGTTTTCCTATCCACACATGGGACGGGCCTCCACCATCACTACACACACATCACTTTGTTTGATGCAATGCACTAGAAGGCTCCCTGGCCTTCCTTCTTGCACCTATGCCAAATGGATTGGGACACACTAATCCACCATCAATTGTGCACACTAGCATACTCCTTCTAAACCATCCCTCTTGTTGATTTCTCAACTGGCTGTAAGATATGGGTCCCGTTCCTCTCCTTAACAAGTGGCGTGAGTTATAGGACAAGCAACAGATCTATCATCTCAATATGAGTGAATGTTGAGACAGAGTGTCGTATTTTTCATCCTCAACACCTTAACTGGAGATCTTTATCAACAAGGCTACCTCTCTGGATACTCCTGCATGGTATCTACCATGATGAAAGCATGCTATGGTGAACCTTGGTACCTCCTGTGGATGACTTTGACTCCAGAGTGTGTGTTGAAACCAACGGAATGGGCCAAGTGTTTCTAAGCCTACCTCTAGTGTTTATTTAGATGTATGTCATGTCTTAAGTGTGGGGCATATGAGTACGGGTCATGGTCAAGTGTTAGGCCCCTGTTGATTAGTTAAACTAATTTGTTCACGTTTTAAGTATGGGGACACATCCCTACACATCTTGATTGTATACATTAATGAAATCCCTGCTAATTGATCCTTACCTGATATCTTATTTTCTTTATGCTCTGTTGAGGTCCCTTCCTCACACACCCAGTCTATTTTACCTCGTTCCTGCAGTCTTTCTCTTGCCCTTTTGATTGTTTTATTATTTTGATGATTCTCCATGTGAACGCATCCTATATTCACCGAAATTGAAATATGATCCTAGGCCCTGTTTGTCCATTTGACTTGCCATTTTCCTTTTTATAGCCTTATATTCCAAGTAACATTTTATCCGTTATTAATTTTTTAAGAATTTTATGCTGTTAGAATGTGTTTCCATACAAACGTGCCTTTTTTGCACCGGAACTGCAACTAGATGTGATAGCCTTAATCTTTCATTTTTCTCGAATACTTTTCCTTTTTATAGGCTATTTTTTCCATACACAGATTGGGCATTCTTAGTATTTTCATGTTTGTGGGTTTATTTTTACGTGGTTTTTGTATTTTTTTTCTATGTGAATATACTATTTTCTCGTCAAAATGGTGTTCTATTTGGATAGCCTTGAGGAATTAGTCCCCCTAGACACTTTTCCTTTTTCCTCCCTCTTGTTTTGACCACTAGATTTTTTGTTATTAATTTTTAAATGTGTTTCCTTTTGCATTTTTTAAACCTTTTTCCATGTGAATGCGCCTTTCTTCCATTAGAATCTCATTTTGACTTGACAACCCTATGGAACACTTTTTCCTTCACATTTTTCATTTTTGTTGCCCTCTATTCTAATGCACCGATTCTCCTAAATTAATGTTTGATCTTGTTTGCATGTGTCTCTTTATGTTTTTCCCATATACACGCACCCTAGTGCCCCCAAAACCACATTTTACCTCACCCATCTTTGTTGGATGTTTCCTCGTGAACATTTTTACTTTCACTCCCCTTGGTTTCAACCGTCGAATTTTTTGAATTAAATTTTTATTTTCATTTTTAGGTATGTTTTTGGTTTTTTTTCCATGTAAGTAGGCCCTATTCTTATCAGAATTGTGTTCTAACATGACAAGCCAGTTTGGCATCCCATTGTGGATCCTTTTCCTTGTTTCTACATTTCATTTTGACTGATGAATTTTTTAGAATTTATTTGAGTGATCGATTTTTCATATTTTTCCATGTGAGCCCCCTATTTGCTGTCAAATGTCTTGGACACATTGTCCATGCTATTCCTCCTGTTGTCATGCCCAGTTCTGATTTTTATGGTATGTTCCTCTGATGCTCATATCCCTTCGAATTAATTTTTTCGTATAATTTTTGTTTCCTTGCTCCCCACATGTCGTGTAAATAGCCAATTTTCACCTCGTAATGCATGCCAAGCATTTGACTATCACACCCAGCTGCCCTAGCTTCTCCCCCTTGCGTCTGATCCCATCAACACAAATTTTTTTACCCTACCTCCTGCGCGTATGCGCTGGACGAGGGCTCCCCTCCATTTTTAACTTTAACCACACAAAAAGTACACAAAATACACAAAACGTAACAAAAGGGGATTTCTATCAAAATTATTTAATTAAAGTAAACCCCTCCTTTCTCCCGCCATAACCATCTCCCCCTTCCCTTCTTCTCTCTCCTTCCTTTATCTTCCTCTTTCTTTTCTCTCTCTTTCTTTCTTTCTCTTTCTCTCTTCCTAACCTTGCTTTTCCTCTCCTCTCACCTCGCACCCTCCCCCCTCTTTGCTGCATCTCCCTCTCTACTTCCTTTACCTCTCCCCCCACCATTTCCTCCTTCTCTCTCCTCCTGCTCCTCTCTCTTCTCCTTCTTCTTCTTTCTCCTCTTGTGCCTCTTTCTCCTCTTCCTCATCCTCATCCTCGTCCTCCTCGTCCTCTTCCTCCTCCTCCTCCCTCCCTTCCTCCTCCCCCCTCTCCTTAGCCCTCTACGTGCTTGTCTCTACCTCCCCGCCGACATACCGTCGTGGTCGCTACCCTTTGTTGGCCATGTCGCTTGCCGATGCTACCCTGTCCACCATCCATGCTACTTGGACTACCTAGGTCACGCCCTCGCCACCACCACTCCCTGGGTCGCACCCTCACTGCCATTGCTTGCATCGTCACCTCCCCACCAGTCGCCACCTCCTTGCTTGTCCCACCCTTCCCTCTCCTGCCTCCAATACTACTCACCCTCCCACCACTACCCCCTTCCCCACTTTCCCCCACCTGCCCCCATTACCGCCCCCAATCTTTGTCCAATCCCCATTTCCCTCCTCCACCCACCCATACCTCCCATTGACACCCCCACCCAAAATCCATTTGTCCCTCCCTCCCATTTCGTATCTCCCCCACACAAAACCCCTTGTCCACTCGCCCAATCCCTTTCCCACCCAAACCCCTTGTCCCCCTACAAAGTCCTTTTGTTCCCTTGCCTGCCCCACCTATATTTAAAAAACCACCTCCCCTTCATTATAACACAAGTTTGATCTTACCCACCTTCACACACACACACACACACAGCCTTCCTCTTCCTAGAAAAAGGTTTCCTCCCCCTGTTCGCGCATTCTGTTTGTGCTTGTGTTTTTTGTGCACAGTGTGGTGCATGTGTGTCGTTGAAGTGGTTGTTCATGTGCAAGGACACACGTGTGGCCTTGTCCATACGATGGTGGGATTATTGATGTTCACACATACTCAACGCAATCCAACCCTTGGTACCTGCATTTTCATAAATTTTTATTTCGAAAAACACTAAAAACATTAAAAATGTTAAAAAACATAAAATTATAATTAAATGATAAAAACTAGAAAAAATCTAAAAATTTTGGTCATTGCATATTAGTTGTAACATACAAATTAAAAATTAAAAAATCTCATAAGAATTCAAATTTTTCATTAAAAATCATATTTTTTTAAATAGTCAAAATTTTACCTAAATTTTTTTAAAAATCCAACAAATTTTCATCATCAATTTTCAACCTTTGTCTTATCGATTGAACAACATATATATTTATATAAAAAATCTAACTCATTCAAATAATTTTTAAAAATATTTAAAAACCTAAATAAATCGAACAAAATATGCGGGTATTGTGGTATTTTTCCTTATGTTGTAAATTTTTTAGCTAGTTGAAGTGTATTTTGGATTGCATCATAGTTGTGATCCTTCCTCGTCATATCAGTTGATTTTTCATGTGCACATTCAAATATACTTGCATTTACACCCCCCTCTAGGTACCCCATTTCTTTTCCTTATTTTCTTTTTTGTTGCACCAAACCTCACAACTAATTGCTAAAAGGAACCAATTGACCACATTTTTCATGCACATACATGTTATACACACATATAATTACAATGAACCAACCGTTCATGTAGCACATGCTTCATGTGCTAAACACACATTTTTAATTTGTAATAAAATGAACCCACCGTCACAAATGCATGTGCTAAAAACAAGGCACTCAACACACATTAAATTTTTAAAAATGAGCTTGTATTTAGAGACCTTGAGTTGGAAATGATGTCTGGGAAAAGTTAAAATACCGTTAAACTTAATACTTTTTAATTAATGGGTAAAATGAACCGCTGTTTTCTTTCTAAGATTTATCACTTAATAAAACTCACCCATTGTTAGTTCATTATTAAATTTTACACTTAATTAAAAATTCATTTCTCCTTGACACATTGCACAATTGCCCTTTTAAATGAAGTTTTATGTGGAGTGGGACGTGGTTGTCAGTTTCAAATCCTTGTTGACCGTCTTAGTCAAGTGTAGTCTAATTATCAATGTATTGTGGTTTGGTTTAGTTTAATTTTCTTTGGTCATGTTGATTTGAGTTAGGATACGATGTGTATTATTATTATTTACTTGATATAGGGATATTGGGTACATGTATGTGTGCACTTCACGAAGCTTTCAGTCGCATAAGTGGAGAAGTCATGTTGAATTTTTTCAGGATGTGGATTGCCTAGGGTGGTTGGTCGGTCGTGTCCATGTGAGTCATTTCTTTTGTTGATATCTTATCCGTTGCTATTATGCTATTTTGCAATCATTTCTTGTGATTTTCTGTGTGTGTATGGTGTATGTGATCTATCTATCCAGTATGTTCTATGATTATTTGTAATTCTTGGAATCAAACCTTATTTCTAAGGCGGGCTATCCAAATTTGTGGCTCTTCTAGTGCCACTTGCTCTTGATGATCCTAACATGTGTGATCACTTCTCAACTTCTTACAATAAGAGGTCTGGCTTTGTTAGTGACACAATTATCCTCATGATGCCTAAGATCCTGGGCAAAGCTCTTTCTTTATCCTACCATGGGAAACCTTTCCCTACTTCTCATCAACTTTTCTCAAATGAAGTCATTTTGAAGCTTTTGCAAAAGTAGACTACGGATATCTTGGATCCTAATAAGTGGGTCACTACTACTTTAGGAGTTAGTACAAGATTTCTAACCCTTTCTGGAAACATTTTGCTGGTTCCTTCAAGACACATGTTAATGCCTACCAAAACCCCTTCTAAAGGAATTGTTTACAGCTTTTTGCATGGTGCTAAAGGTATCACTATTGATTGGAGTTCATATTTCCTCGCTAAAATGGATCAACATTTTATCCGAGTCATAAGGGGTAATGTGAGTAATGTCACATTTGGTTCCTATCTTTATGTTATCTTGGCATATGCTACCCCTACTATGAAGGAAATTCCCTCGCTACCGATTGATCCTCCAGTGGTTCCTTTGTTAGAATATCAAGCTCTCATTACTCTCCTGTCAGTATGTATGACCGACATTAGATGTGTCCAGCTATATCAGCAAACAAGTGTGGGACATTAAATAAGTCGATGGTCTTAGACCTAGTGTGAATGATCCTACGGACCTTAGTACTATTGTATACACTTATGTTATGTTAGTAGTCTATGAAATTAGTAGTTATGAAATAATGGAAATGATGAATGACCTGAAGGTCAGGTTGGCTCCATTACATTGTCTCTCTCCCTCTCTCTTCCAATATGGTATCAGAGCCATCATGGATGGGCTCTTGAAGGCATGAAGCTGTGAGAAAAACTTGCAACCCGAAGACTTAGGGCAGTGGTTGAAGAGAAGCAGGCTGACAGTGTGCAGGCTGTCATTGTATCTGTGAAGGTATGCATTTTGCCATTTTGGGTTCTATGATTCATGGCAGTGCTTGAGGCTTGATTGGAGCCTTCAAGAGACTTGGTTGAGCATGTAGAAGGAGACGACCTGCTGCTGTAAACTATCATGCTGATGGCGTGTTTGCACCTGCTGTAAATGAAGGCTGTCCTGCTACTACTGAAGGCATAAATCACTACTTGAGTGATCCAGAGCTTGTATGCTTGCTTGGGAAGACATATTAATGATCTGACATGTCAATGCTTGGTCTGGAGCTGATGTATGAGTTGGAATAGTGAGCTTCAGATTTGAAATACAGTCCAGGTATCTTACAAATAGGGAATACACAGCATGTATGTATCTCCGACATGAGATTTGAGCATAGATATGCTTATGTAGACATATGTATTGGCTGGTATGCTTATGAGCTGAAGTCTTGGTGGCAAAAATATTCAAATCTAGAATATTTTTTTAATGGCTGGAAACTGTCATTGAACATGGCAGCATACACTAGAGTCCTCCTGAAGTTTTGAAGCCATTTGATGAGCATTTTGAGCTCTACTGAAGTGAGGGTTCATTCAGGAAGCATATGTACTGAGTTTGATGTATTTGGATTGCATTTTACTGATAAAATATTCAGATCTGAATTTTTATGACAGGCTGAAAACTGTCATCATCATACACTCATTGACTTGAAGAAATACATGCCTTTTGTTATCTACAGGGAGTTGTATGGTACGGGATATGATTGTTGAATGCTATGAGCATTGAGATGAGCATTGAAGGCTCTTAAAAACTGAAATCTAAATCAGAGAACAAATGATTTGACAGTGTATTGGCTGGTCATAAATAGTCCATGTACTTTTTGACATTACTTCTTGAAGACAGAGAGTCTACGAATGCCCGTATGGTTATGTATTGATCCCTACACACATTGGCATATGTATGAAGTGGCTTGAGGATCTCTTGGGCTGAAATACATCTTGGTTTGACAGTTTATTGGATGTATACAATTTGTGAGCAGATTTATGTCACTTGTACTTGCTGGATATGCATTGTTTTGTGCCCGTATGACTGTGTCTAGTTGCCTACATATACTAGCAAATGTCTGGGAAAGTTTGGAGCATGTATGACATGATTTAAAGTGGTTTTTGACAATAAATTCACTGCTGGTTTACTGAAAAATTACAGGTTTCAGATTGCGTATTCTCTTTACTACAATAAGCTTGCATGACACAGAGTTACAGTACTTGCAAAGTCTATGTACTGACTGATGTACCTACGGGTTATACCACATGTTTATGGATGTTTTTGAGGTTGTAAAGGGCTGAAATACCCTAGTTTTTTGCAAAGAATAGTTGCAAAAAACTGACATAAACAGTCAAGGATTGAGGTTGGTCAGAGTGACTTGTTGGCTTGTGGGAAGTCAGGCAGTGACTAAATAGTGTCTCGTACAACATGGCAAATGCAGAAAGGACTGACAACATAACCTAGATAGTGGGGGAAAAGCTTGATAGTAACAATTATGCCATATGGAAGTTCCACATGGAGAACTTCTTAATAGGGAAAGGCTATTGGGAGTTGGTGTCTGGAGCGGAAGCTGAACCTGAGCTCCCAGATCACTGATCAGAGATGATTACACTGAGCTTGGACAGAAAGAGCTCGTAGAGTCTTGCACTAGCTCTCTTTATGTATCTCAGATGCCATGGTAATGCAGATAATGAACTGCAGCTCTCCTAAGGATGTATGGGACATTTTGATCAAGTATTATGGCACAACCACAAGTGCCAGGAAGATGTAGTTGAAGCAGAAGTTCAACAACATGGAGAGGAAGAGTAGATCTATACAGGATTATGTCACAGAGGTTAAGACCATTGCGGATTAGTTGGCATCTGTTGGTTCACAAGTTGAAGATGAAGACATGGTTGCTGTGACCTTGAATAGCTTGGGGCCTGAGTATAAGTCTTTTGACACTTCTGTGTCTATGCGGGCTGAAATGCCTTATTTCAATGAGCTGAATGCAAGTTAATAGCTCATGGTCATAGGAATGGCAAAATGTTTACTCTTGATGCTACCTTGCCAGAGCTGAATTCAGCCATGTTTGCCCATGGTTCTGGCACAATCAGAGACTTGGAAATTTGGCACAAGAGAGTGGGGCATGTAAATTTGCAAAAGCTGCAAATTATGCAGAAAAAACAGCTTGTTACAGGTTTACCCAAATTCCAATATTCAGATATTGATCATGTATGTGATGCTTGCCAGTTTGGTAAGCAGTCAAGGTTGCCATTTGTTAGGCATGTAAGGCAAAGTACATGTCCGTTGCAGTTAGTGCACTCTAATGTTTGGGGGCCAGCCCATAATGCATCCATGGGAGGCTCGAAGTATTATGTTACATTCATTGATGATTACAATCGCTATACTTGGGTTTACATTCTGAAGACAAAGGATGAGGTGTTTGCTATTTTTCAGTAGTTTAAAAAGCAGGTTGAAAAGGAATTTGATTGTTATATCTCTTGCTTGAGGTCACATAGCAGTGGGGAGTATGTGTCAAATGAGCTTGACAACTTTCTGGCTGAAAATGGCATACATAGGCAGCTTACTTGCAGCTACACTCCTCAGCAAAATGGGGTAGCTGAAAGGAAGAATAGGGTCTTGACGGAAGCTGCTCGTGCCATGATGAATGAGAAGAAGATGCCACTCTATTATTGGGCCGAGGCTATTATGACAGCCATGTATATCTTGAATCGGACTCCCACTGCATATATTCATGAGATGACACCATTTGAGAAGCTATATGGCTATAAGCTGGATGTAAGTCACATGAAAGTCTTTGGTTGTCTTGCTTATGTGCATATTCTAGATGAAAAAAGGAAGAAGCTGGATCCAAAAGTGCATAAGTGTGTTTTCATTGGATATTCGCAGGAGAAGAAGGCATACAAATGCTATGATCCCTCTACCAGGGAGACCTTGGTGAGCAGGGATGTTATTTTTTATGAGACGGGTTCTTGGTATGTATCACCGGAAACAGTGCTATCGGATATGCCTTCCACTCATGTATCTACAGTTGATATGCAACAGAGCACTGCTATGACGGGACCTAGTAGTCAGACAGTATCTCCATGGACAGGGAGATTGAGGAGCTCACTGTCCACTAACACCAGTATGCCAGTGAGCGGGAGATATGATGTCGCGGACAAAGGAAAAGAGAAAGTTACTGAGGATGTATCTGGGATGATGACACTTGTTAGGATGACTTCTGGATATGAGTCTACTGACACTTTAGACATTAAACTTGGTATTCCGACTGTCTATACGCTTGGCGCAAGGCAGAGCATGTACATTTTGCCTCATGAGAGAGGGGAATCGAGCAGTGCACCACAGCTTAGATGCTCACAGAGAGTTAGATACCCTGTTGACAGGTTGACATATAGTGGCTACATTGCAAAGCATTATGCTTACATGACAAAAGTGATGGAGGTCAAAGAACCAAGTACATATGCTAAAGCAGTGGAAAATGAGAACTGGTGTGCAGCTAAGGATGAAGAAATGAATGCCTTGGCTAAAAATAAGACATGGGATCTTGTGCCACTGCCTGAAGGCAAAAAGACCATTGGCTGCAAATGGGTCTACAAAATCAAATGTAAGTCAGATGGCAGTGTGGAAAGATACAAAGCCAGGCTGGTTGCTAAGGGGTATGCCCAACAGTATGGACTTGGTTATGAGGAAACATTTAGCCATGTTGCCAAAATGGCAACCATATGCATTGTGATTGCTTTGGCTGCTAGAGGATGGAAATTACAGAAAATGGACGTTAAGAATGCATTTCTTAACGGTGACTTAGCAGAGGATGTCTATATGGTTCATCCAGAAGGGTATGTTCACCCTGATTTTCAGCATTATGTATGCAAGCTGAAAAAGGCACTGTATGGGCTGAAGCAGGCTCCGAGAGCTTGGCATGCTAGGATCAGTAACTACTTGTAGAGGTTGGGTTTTACTGTTGGTAGGGCTGATCATAGCCTATTTACAAAGAAGACCGACAGTGGCTTGGTAGTGTTGGTCATATATGTTGATGATTTGATAATCACTGGTGATGATGACTTGGGCATACAGCATGTAATGAAGATGCTAAAATCCGAATTTGACATGAAAGATCTAGGTGAATTGAAATACTTTTTGGGTATTGAGGTAATCAAGGCTAAAAATGGTTTATGGCTGATGCAGAAACATTATGCCATGGAAATGCTGAAGAAGTATGGCATGGCTGAATGCAAACCATTGGATACACCCCTTGATCAGAATGTCAAGCTAGATATTAGCACTGGAGCTGAAATTCAAGATTTGACTATGTATAGGCAGATGGTTGGAAGTCTAATCTACTTGACCATCACTAGGCGGGATTTGAGTTATGTAGTTGGGCTCATAAGTCAGTTTATGCAGAAGCCCAGGAAGCCACATTTGGATGCTGTTAGGCAGATTATGAGATATGTTAAGTCCACTGTAGATTATGGGCTATTCTATATGAGAGATAAGCCCTTGAAACTAGTTGGATACACAGATGCGGATTGGGCAGGATGCTCATATGATCGCAGATCTATGAGTGGTTATGCTTTTGGCCTTGGAAGTAGCATGATCAGTTGGAGCAGCAAGAAGCAACCAATGGTTGCATTGTCTAGCACCAAGGCAGAGTACAGGGGTGCTGCATTGGCAGCATGTGAGATTTCATGGCTGCTCAAGCTTATGGGTGGCTGATTTGGATATTCAGGTGGATGCTCCAGTGACCTTATTATGTGACAGTAGTGTACTCTTGGCAAGAATCCAGTATACCATGCCAGGACAAAACACATAGAGTTACACTACCATTTTATCAGAGAGATGGTTCTTGCAGGGAGAGTAGATCTTATGCATGTGAAAACTGATGAACAAGCTGCAGATATCTTTACCAAGTCTTTGGGTAAATATAAGTTTAGTAGTTTTAGACAACTACTTGGAGTTCATCAGATGATTTGAGCTTGAGGGGGAGTGTTAGAATATCAAGCTCTCATTACTCTCCTATCAGTATGTATGACCGACATTAGCTGTGTCCAGCTATATCAACAAGTGTGGGATATTAAATAAGTCGGTGGTCTTAGACCCAGTGTGAATGGTCCTACGGACCTTAGTACTATTATATACACTTATGTTATGTTAGTAGTCTATGAAATAATGGAAATGATTAATGACCTGAAGGCCAGGTTGCTACTCCATTACGTTGTCTCTCTCCCTCTCTCTTCCAATATCCTCCTCCTCCTACTATTGAGAAGATCTTGATGTCATAATTAAGGATATTGACCCTCCTCCTTTGGTCATTGAGAGGAAACATCTTAAGTGAGTAGCTAATTAATCAATACTAGTTTTCATTCCTTTAGTTCGAGTTCCTATCCAATCTTGTAGTATGTTGCCTGCTTTTCTTACAACACCTAATCTTTTCAGAGCACATAGAGATGGTACCCTCGATATTTCAATTCCTTTTGTGTAATGTCTAGTGACAAGAGATGCAATTCCATTTTTGTGCAAAGAAATTCAAAGCTCTATTGAACTCTTAGTTACCGCTTGTATTCAACAACTCTATTCTTCTTTTTGTGAGGAGGTTCAATAGTCCAAGGAGGAGTTGAACAAGGCTAATATTGAGCCAACCTCTGCCACCAGAGAAAAAATTTCTCACCTTTGTACATAGATGGAGCAACAGACTAAGATCATTGATACCCATAAAGAAGAGATGTCTACTTTCCAAGCTCAATTGGACAGATACCAAATCTAAAGTTTGTTGCTTTGACTAAGAAGAGGGATAGGTTGTTGAAGGAAGCCCAAGAGCTAAAAATCTTTGATAGCTATCCAAAGGGAAGAGCTCAAATCAACCAATACTATCATAGACTAGAATAATACTCAAATTCAATAGCTTAAGGAATAATTGGCTCAGTCCTATGTTGCTTCATAGAGTCCTTTTGTGCAACCAGTTTCTTTCTTATCCCCTATAGATTTAGTTGTTCTTCAAAGAAATGCAACATTATATCCTTTATTCCAAGCCAAGATGGAAAGGCTTAAGTCAAGAATGGACTTGTTATGGACTTGTTTTGAGTAGTTTCAAAAATTTATTCCTCCAAATCACTCATTTGTACACTATCAACAACATAAGCTGGCATTTTATATTAAGCTTTCCATGATGGATTTATCTCCTCTAGAGGATAGCTGAAGTGGAGCTTTGTCTTCTCATTTATTGACTAAGTGGTTAGAATGGTCTTTGAAGATTCAGTGACTTGAGGTACCATGATTATGTCTTATATGTACTTGCGAGGTGATTTGTTGATTCCAGATGATGAAGATTTGTCTTGGTATGTTGGAGATGTGGTATTGCAAGTTGTTTTATATGTTAGACATTTGGAGTTGTAGATAGATTAGAAGTTTTAGACATATTCTTCCAAAGTGGCTGATTGTCTTGAAACTTCTTAGTATACAATGATTGATTATGTAATTTTGAATCAACAATAAACCAAAGCCTCTGCTCATGAGCAAAAAACTAACCAACTAAGGGTGGATATCTTAGCCCACATGTCCAAAAAACCTCCATTTGATTCCTCTTTCTTTGATACCTATCCTCGTAGATCTATGATAGGTCCATCAGTGCCTTGTTTATCTTATTATCAATAGATGGCCCATAGATATGAAGCCTATCTTTCTATTTATTAATCTCCTCCACAGATTATTCTACCCCTATTTTTTCAATCCAAAGATTCCCCTCAGATCCCTATTTTCACTTACTATTCTTTTATTGAGGATCGTGGCTTTTCCCCTCCTCCTTCATGTCTTTTCCCATCCATAGCTATTCTTTCCACTTTTCTAGTATACTTGTCAATAACCTTTTTAGTTGATTTTCCTAAATTAATCGATTATCCTTCTTTAATCCATTCCTTCTTTTATGATTTTGCTTGTCTATCCCTTCACGCTCTCTTGCTTGTTTTTCTTCCATCTCCTACCACTTTTATCCCTAATCCCTGTCAATTAGTTAGTGGTTTTATAGGCTTTGATCTCAAGATCCTTAGACATCAAGGATGGAGTTCAATAGATTCCCTAATAGGACCTAAAATAAATTGGTTGTTGATTCCAAGGGAATGGATCATGTTAGCCAAGTTTTTTAAAATTATTTGCAATTTGCTCAAAAGTATTCTCAATATTCAAATTCTTCAGTGAGACTGACTACTCACTTTGCTTGGTATGTTGCCTACATCCACGGGCATTCGCATATGGAAGTTGTGTATGAATGTGAATGTGGATATTGATCCCCACCAATTGGATATTTTGTACTTTCATGCCCTTTGCTTGCCTAGCTAGTATCTTGTATTGATAGAGAGGATGTGTTGCTTGCAAATTTTCCAAAATCCTCCCAAGACTTTTGTAGATGAATCTTTGTCCATGGATCATTTTTGAAACCACCAATATTTTAATAGGGATCACCATCATTGATATCATTGGATGTATTTTGATGATTTATAATGTTATATCTCTCATTTGGAGGTGCCATTCAGATGGTTGTTTTGTGTTTAGTGTTTGTAGTAGTGTGTGTATTATTTGTATGATGGGATCATGATTTGATATTCAAACTATATGAGAAGATACCATTTTGGAGATTCGTGGTGATGATAAATAGATGGATGTAGATGAAGAGAATCTCATATTCTTTAAGAGTTTTTTTAAATCTAGCTGGTTTGATTAAGTATTGTTTATGATCTCTTATTTTGGGATTTTTCCTTGAATAAGGGATTAGATATCGGTTTTCTTTTCTAAAGATAAAGCTAGAGCCCTTCTTGGTTGTTGATTGGATATTTTAAGATATGAGCTATTACTTTTAAATTTTATTCCCTTTTTCTAAGGTCATGAGGATGCTCCCTCATTAAGTGTGGCGATATGTTGAGGGTTGATATGACTATATTTTTTACTATTTTTTGTTAGATTTTTGGGTGATTTTTGTATGATTTGAATGATGATTGATTGTTTTCTAAGTGTTTGAGAGTGTTTTGGATAAGGTTGAATAGGTTTGAGAAGCTCATGATGCTTTATCAGTAGAGATATGATATGTTGAAAGGTTCTATTGAGTGCCTAATAGGTTATGATTGGTTTTGTTTAGCTTCTATTTTGTTCTTATTTCTTTCTATATGAGAGATTGAAATCATGATTGATTGAGTTCAAGGGTGTTTGGGAGATTATTGAATGATTCTTGATGGTTTTAAATGGTTTTAGTTGAGCTGAATGCTTTCTGATGATCTTCTATATGGTACTATAGACATTCTGTTGAGCTTCTATAGAGCCTTTGTCTCTGTTCTGTATGCCTCTATAAGTATTATGTGGGATGAATGTGTAGCTTGGGAAAGTTTTATATTCTTGGGAAGATATGAATATAAGTGTTGAGATATTGAGCTCCACTCGTGATATGCCAGGGTGACCGTTGTGCATTTATGTCACCGACTTGTCAGTTGCAGATGCGGTTGGTACACCGCCCATGAATAATAGCTACATGATAGCTATCCTTATCTACTCTAGTTCGTGGCTTAGTTAGTATACCACCTTAGTTAGTTGAGTTTGATTTGAGACCCATATATAGGGTTCTTCTATTTCTTTGTACTTGACTTCTTTTTGGCTTACACAACTAAGAAGAGGAAAATTGTTTTCAGCCTCCACCTTTGTGTGTATTCCCCCATTGTGCAAGCAAGAAAGCTACAAGGGAGACTCCTTCCTTCTCTCCCACAATCTTGACATGGTATCAAAGCCTTGTTCGTGGTAAGGATCTCAAGAAAGCAAGCCAAGCTCGCGGTGTTATGGTAAGAGGAGCAGTGTTGCTTTCATTTTCTGTTTTGGGAGCAGATCTCTGCAGGTAGCACAGCCGGAAATTGCAAGAGTGCATTGTCTCAGGTTGAGACGCCCTTCGCGGTGAAGCAAGAGGGTTGTATATGCTGCGGGCAAGGGCTTTAGCCCTTGGTGACCCTATTTTTTTTATGTAAGGCCATGTCGGGGCTTGTTTTGGAGGCGGAAGTTTTCTACACGCACTCAGGAAAAGACCCAGTTTATGCTGTGCGACCACTGTTCTACAGGTCGATGAAAAGTTATTGTAGAAATTGCATCGTATGCTTGTGTGTAGAGACATTGGGAGTTACAGAATCATCCTTGTTGCCTGTTGATGCAAAATCGTCACTAGGAAGTGACTGTGTGGTCAAATACCACTTTCGTCAGTTTTGCAGATTAGCCCTTGTGAGGCTGAAACTGTGTTCTTTGCAGTGACAGAACTTTTTGCAGTGTTCTGTAATGGCATCTGATTCTCTCTCACAGATTGTCACTGAAAAGCTTGACAAGAACAACTTCCAGGCATGGAAGTTTAGAATGACGAATTTCCTTATGGGAAAAGGATATTGGGAATTTGTTGCAGGAAATGAAGAAGAACCAGTTCTTCATGATGTTCCCAATCAACAGCAAATGTAGGCATTCAAAGCATGGCATGAGAGAGCCAGGAAAGTTATGTACTGGCTGTCTATCAGCATTTCAGACTCTATGATTGTGCATATTCAGGATGCAAGTACGCCAAAGGAGGCATGGGATACTCTGTCAAAGATGTATAGCACAAATACGCAAGCCAGGAAAATGCAGCTCAAGCAAGAGTTGCACAATGTGCAAAGAGAAAATATGAGCATCAATGACTACCACATGAAGGTGAAGAAGATTGCAGATGCACTTGCTTCCATTGGGTCGCTAGTGGAAGATGATGATTTAGTTTCTGTGACCTTGAATGGTCTAGGAAAGGATTATGCACAGTTTCGGACATCCATTTCAGTTCGTGAAAGATTTCCTGATTTTGAGGAGTTGATTGCTCTTCTAATTTCTGAGAAAGAGAGAAATGGTGGTGCATCTTCTTCAGGAGGAACTTCAAAAGAAACTGTCTTCTACTCAAATGCTGGAAGAGGTAGAGGCAGAGGTAGAGGAGGCCGATTTGGAGGCCATGGTAGAAATCAGAATATGCAGCAAACTCAAGAAAACCAGTCCTATGGAGGAGGACGTGGTAACTCTAGAGGCAGGGGGAGCCAAAGAGGTCGTGGTGGATGGCAAAGAGGCCAAAATGCAAACAGTAATGTTGAATGCTACTATTGTGGTAAAATGGGTCATATGGCTAAAGACTGCTATAAAAAGCAGAATGACATCATGAATGGAAAACTGCAACAAGGAAATTATGCATCTTCTAGTAGACAGGGTGATGACAGAAATGAGCATTTGTTTATGGTGAAGCACATGAATAATTTTGTGACAAGTGCAGAAGAAAGCAACGATGTGTAGTATATTGACTCAGGTGCATCAAACCACATGACAGGTCATGCAGAATGGATGGAGGATGCAAGGAAAATGGAAAAACCAGGATTTGTGGAGACTGGTGATGATACTGCACATCCAATTGTGCAGATTGGAAAAATCCCTTTGTCTATGCAGGATGGGAAAAATAAATACCTGTCCGATGTATTTCATGTCCCGAATATCACGAAGAATCTGGTTTCTGTTGGTCAAATGGTTGAACAGGGCTTGCAGGTCAGATTTAATCCTCATGGATGCTTTGTTGAGGATATGAAAAATAAAGGTCGCTTGATAGCAAAAGGAAAGAAGAAGGACAGAATGTTTACGTTGGATGCAGACATGTCTGAATTGAGTGCAGCAATGTTTGCACATGGGACCGGTGTAGTTGCAGATATTGATATCTGGTATAAACGCATTGGTCATGTTAATGTACAGCGACTTAAATCAATGCAGGCCCAAAATATTGTTGCAGGATTGCCTAGATTCAAGGTTGCAGAAATGCATAAGGTATGTGAAGCCTGCCAATTTGGAAAACTGGCAAGGAAACCATTTCCTAGACATGTTCAAGAGAGTAAGAAGCCATTGGAATTAATCCACTCTGATGTGTGGACTACTAAAGCTGCATCTCTTGGAGGCTGTCATTATTTTGTTACTTTTATTGATGACTATAGCTGAAAAGTTTGGGTGTGTTTTATGAAAAAGAAAAGTGAAGTTTTTGGGCATTTCAAAACTCTTAAATCTATGGTTGAAAAAGAAACAGGCCTGCAAATAAAATGCCTAAGGTCAGATGGAGGGGGAGAGTACCTCTCAAATGAGTTTGCATGGTTCCTGCAGGAGCATGGCATAAAGCAGCAATATTCATGCAGTCATACCCCACAACAAAATGGAATTGCAGAAAGAAAAAATAGGCATATTGGAGAGGTATCTCGTGCCATGCTCAACGAAAAAGACTTGCCAAATTTTTATTGGGCTGAAGCAGTTGCTACAGCAGTCTATATAATGAACAGGACTCCCACTGCAGCAATACATGGGATGACTCCAGAGGAGAGGTATACTGGTAGGAAACCAGATATTTCTCATTTGAAAATTTTTGGTTGCATTGCCTATGTACATATGCCAGATGAGTTGAGATCCAAGTTGAATCCAAAATCTAAGAAGTGCATCTTTATTGGTTACTCTCTGCAGCAAAAAGGGTATAGATGCTATAACCCTTCTACTCGTAAGTTTACAGTGAGCAGAGATGTTGTTTTTGATGAGATGAGTAGCTGGTATAAACCAGTAAATGTGATTGATGATGTAGATGCACAAAATGGTAATGCTGCACAAAATTCACAGCAGCAGTCACAGGATATTAGTGGACCTAGAGCATCCTCTAGCAGTGGTTCACATTCTTCGCCATGGATAGGCAGATTGAGATCAGGAGAATATTCTCAAAGCAATGCAGATAGTGGTATGCAGGTATCGCAAAAAGGAAAAGAGAAGGTTGATCAGCCCATGTTTGATGTGAATGCAGGTCACTCTTATGTGGATGGTGAATCTAGTGGCTCAGAACAGAGCATTGATGATGATTTGGGTATTCCTTCTATTGTTACACCTGGAGTAAGGAAGACCAGGGATGTTTTGAGAGCACCTGGGAGTGAACCTATTTTGCGCAGGTCTACGAGAGCTAGGTATCCTGTGGATAGGCTGAAATATGATGGATTTACAGCCATTCACTATGCATATATGGTCAAAGTGATACAGGAACCAGAACCCACTTCTTTTGAGCAAGCCATGGGAAAAGAAAAATGGGAGAAAGCCATGGATGAAGAAATGGATGCCTTGGAAGCAAATGCTACATGGGAGTTGGTACCTTTGCCTAAAGGTAAGAATGCAATTGGCTGTAAGTGGGTTTATAAGGTGAAGCACAATGCAGATGGTTCTGTGAACAGATACAAGGCAAGATTAGTAGTCAAGGGGTATGCACAAACATATGGCATTGATTATGAAGAAACATTCAGTCCGGTTGCAAGGATGGCAACCGTAAGAGTAGTCATTGCTATGGCTGCATCAAAGGGATGGTCTTTACATTAGATGGATGTAAAGAATGCCTTCTTGCATGGTGATTTGCAAGAAGAGGTCTATATGGAGCAGCCACCACGTTATGTGCATGTTGTTCATCCTGAGTTTGTTTGCAGGTTGAAGAAAGCCTTGTATGGCTTGAAACAATCACCTAGAGCATGGTCTGACAAGATAGGGTAGTATCTTGTCATTATTGGCTTTTAGATTTCCAAGGCAGATTTCTCACTTTATGTGAGAAAAACAGAGAAAGGTATTATGCTGCTTGTCATTTATGTTGATGATTTGATTATGACAAGTGACAGTGATGAAGATATCCTTCATGTGAAAATGCTATTGAAGCAAAAGTTTGAGATGAAGGATTTGGGAGAGTTGCGTTATTTCTTGGGCATTGAGGTGATTAGATCACCAAGTGGGATACAGCTCTTGCAGAGGCAGTATGGATTGGACATGCTGTCCAAATATGGGATGACAGGCTGTAAGCCTATTTCAGTTCCTTTGGAGCAGAATGTGAAGCTGAGCGTAGATGCAGGTGAGCTTTTGGAAAACCCTACTATGTACAGACGCATAGTAGGATGTTTGATTTATATGACTATTACCAGGCTAGATTTGAGCTATGTTGTTGGATTGGTAAGTCAGTTTATGCAGGCTCCAAGGAAACCGCATTTGGATGCGGCTAGACGCATACTCAGGTATGTGAAGTCCACATTGCAATATGGACTATTTTATGAGACTGGGGTTCAGATACAGTTGCATGGATACACTGATGCTGATTGGGCTGGTAGTATTTCTGATAGACGATCTACCAGTAGGTATGTGTTCTCTTTTGGGAGTGCTGCAGTCACTTGGAGCAGCAAGAAACAGCCTACAGTTGCCTTGTCGAGCACAGAGGCTGAGTACAAGGGTGCAGCAATGGCTGCATGTGAGGTAGCTTGGTTGCATAAGCTACTTTATGATATGCATCAGCCTACAGATGGGCCAGTTGTCATTTATTGTGACAACATGAGTAGTATACACTTGGCAAATAACCCAGTCTATCATGCTAGAACAAAGCACATTGAGGTGCATTATCACTACGTGCGGGAGAGGGTTTTACTAGGTCTTATTGATCTAGTTTATGTCAGCACAGAGGATCAGGTAGCTGACATATTTACGAAGGCATTGGGTGCAAAGAAGCTGCGCAAGTTCAGAGACCTGCTTGGTGTGCAGGAATTGGGATTGAGCTCGAGGGGGAGTGTTGAGATATCGAGGTCCACTTGTGATATGCCAAGGTGACCGTTGTGCATTTATGTCACGGACTTGTCAGTTGCAGATGCAGTTGGTACACCGCCCATGAATAATAGCTACATGACAGCTATCCTTATCTACTCTAGTTCGTGGCTCAGTTAGTATGCCACCTTAGTTAGTTGAGTTTTGTTTGAGACCCATATATATGGTTCTTCTATTTCTTTGTACTTGACTTCTTTTTGGCTTACACAACTAAGAAGAGGAAAATTGTTTTCAGCCTCCACCTTTGTGTGTATCCCCCCATTGTGCAAGCAAGAAAGCTACAAGTGAGACTCCTTTCTTCTCTCCCACAATCTTGACAATAAGTTCAAAGTAGCTCAAAGAAGTGGAAGAAGTAGCTGTTGAAGACTGAAGTAAAGACTGAAGTGACAGTGATATTGTTGAGCTATGAAAGGACAATGTAGTGGCTCTGGTGACTCTTCATATTGGACATACCTCTTGGGAGGGGTATCCACAAACAAAGAGGGATTATGGATGGTTATTCTTCATTATTCCAATATACCAGTGTAAGAGTGCATGTGTGAGAGGGATAGAGTATAAGAGATAGCAATTGTTTTATAAGAGACATTGTATCTACATGAGAGAGACTATGAAAAGTATGAAGATGATGAAAGATGAATACTATGTGATGATTTTCATTCAAAGGTAATCTTTATTTTATCTCATTTTTTTTTACAGTTTATATGAAGAATATGAATAATTTGTTGAATTTATATTGTGATAGATCCGTGTGAGATTTTCTATATGATACTACATTAAGATTTGAGAAGATTGGTGTTGTTTCTCTTCTTATGGTTAATTAAGATATGAAGAACATGCTGGTTGATGATACAAGATAGATTTTATTTCGATAGATTCCTCATTTTCTTAGTGTTCCTCTTGGGGCTCCAATTTGAAATTGTATTTGTGCCAGTCATAATAAGGTAGAGGGGTTGATACGCATCACTCCCTCTCATTTCTCACTCAATATGAACCAAATGTGACATTGATATACTTTGGTTTGAGTTGACTTGTGAATGCATGGCTCAAGGACCGTGACACTAAATAAGTTGTTATGTGACCTTAGCCTCGAATTAAGAACTCAGATTCAAGTTGATCCTTATTGATCATGGTTGGAACCTTGTATTGTAGAGTGGACTTGAGAGATCCTAGGTGAAAACCCGTGTGCTATTCTAAGAAGTACTAAGAATCATCCCTTAGGAAATCTCTTAATGGACTATTAAATTGTGTGGATGAGGCCTTCTTAGTTGACCATAATACACATGGTATCGAAGCAACACAAAATCAAGAAGTTAGAAATAAACTATGCATGTATTGCTTTAACATTTTGACTTGTAAATTTAGGAGCGAAAGAGTTGCAGCTAGCCCAAAGAAATAGCTTAAATTATATGATCTTTCTTATCAAGCACCTTCCAATAACATGGATACAAAGATTCAAGAAAACAAATCTCTCTTGAAGCAAATCAAGCTACCAATGTTGAGACTAATGCTGCTGAAGTCTAGATTGAAACCCTTGAAGATTATTTTGATGTAGTAGGATCAAGTGTTACTAACAAAGCCATGATTTCCAAACTAAAGCTGGTAGGTAAAGCATGCTTGTGGTGGAAGCAATGGTGCTGAGATGCCACTACCAACGAAACCCTTATAAGTGAGGAAGTTATCAAGAAAGTCGTATGATAAAGATACTTGTCACCTTTCTATCGCACCATCAAGATGGATGAGTTCTTTTCCTTTTGTTAAGCTAGGATTAAGCCTAGAGTCTCACTTGTTAGCCCCGATGCAAAGGAAGTGAAAGAAAATCAAAAGACATAGGGCAAAGCAAAAAAATATGGCCCAACGGAAAAAATAGGATGGAAAAAGCCAAAAGTGCAAGAGTAACTATTAAAAAGTCCAGGGCAAGTGCAAAAAGGGAAATATGCATTTTAAATATAAAAGTGTACCCTAAATTTTTATAAAAGAGCTCCACGCTCCCTCCTGTGCAAATGTAGATGGGCATGGGTGGAGAAACAGTGTAATAGGAAGGGAATAGGGAAAGAGTACCTTGGCTAAAATGCCTGGTCATATAAAAAAGGGATGGGCGCCCAAGGAGGAGGTAGAGTATGTATAAAAGGAAAAAAGTAAATTAAGAAGCTCATTCTTGTGTGTGGCCAAAACTAGATTTTCTTCTTCTTCTACTGCTTCTTGTTCTTTCTTGTTCTTGTGCCTGAGAGAGCAAGTATGAGGGAGTAAGGGAGTGAGTGTGTGAGGGTGAGGGACCATGGTGAAAAAGGTCTCCATCTTCTCCTCTCTTCTTATTATCTTCTCTTCTCTTCTCTTGTCTCGCACGTGGTAATGGAGCTTGGAGCTTGGAGCTTGAGGATTGAGCTTTCTTTAGCTTGCACCTTGGATCATGGAGCTACTAAAGAGCTTATGGTAGGAGGCAACTTGATCGGGCATGAAGGTAAGCTCACTATACCCGTAGGTGGGAGAGTGCGCATGGCTATGTGAGAGGTAGCCATTACACTTGGCTTGGAACACTTGAAACAATAAGTGATTTGTGGGTCTTGGTGGTTGAGCTTGTACATTTTGGTTCCATTGTTGCCAGGACCAAAAAATTGAAACTTTGAGTGCTTGCACACTCCAAATCGAGCATTAAAGTAGGGCTTCTCTTAAACTAGTGCTTGAGATAGGTAGGAGGTGAGGGAGTTGAAGGGCATTTGGTCTCCTTTGCAAGTAATTTTATTGGTTTCTAGGACTTAGGTCAGTAGTTTGGAGTGGGATAGGTGTTTGCTTTGGGTTTTCGATGCATTAAGGTAGGAAGAAACAAGGAAAAGAAGGGAAATAGATAGTAGGGTTATTGCTATAAAACAAGGTAAAACTAGGAGAAAAAGGGGCTTAAATGCATTAAGGGAGCAAAGAGAGAGAGAAGGGGGAAGTAACAGAGCAAGAGAGAAGGGGTTTAAGAGGCCAAGAAGAGGGGGAGAGAACTCATTGTGAGAGAGAGAGAGAGTGAGTGAGAGCTACAAAGTAGGAGCGTAGATTCGTTCATCGATTCACTTTCCTACAATCCTAGAGCCCTATAGGTATGCTATGAGTGCCATTTGATGCTAATTGATCATAGTAAGGGTCCTAGTGGCAATGCTGGAGTAGACATGATGATTTGTTCACCGATTCACTTTCCCACATCCTAGAGTCCTACAGGTATGCTCTGAGTGCAATGTGATGCTACTTGATCATAGTTAGAGCATTCAATTGATTTTTTTTCCATTATGGACCCCCGACCCTACTGCATTTTAACATCGTCTACGACCTCAGACGACATATCTCAATTGACTCTCAGATAATCCAAGTCACAAGTCCACTTGGATAACCACAAAACCGTTTGAGTTCAAGACTGAAACTCGGACCTTGAATCTAATTCGACCTCCGATGACCATTCACTTAGACTTGGATGATCGAGTGCCAAACCACTCGGACTCAGACAAGTTAGCCTCAGATGGGCATGCAACTCAGGCTCAGACGCTCAAGTTTGCACATCAAACCACTACAACTCAGACAGTAGCTAGGGTTTTTGAGGAAGCCATCAGAGTTGATGACCAACTGAAAGAGAGAAGCTCCAAGAGCTTAAACTCATAAGAAACCAACTCATGGAGCTCAGAGAGAGCTTCAACCTCTAGCAAACGATCAGGCCAAACCACCCAAGATAATGGGAAAGCCACCGAGACAAACTAGAACTTAGCTGATGTAAAGATGGAGATATCCAAGCTGCAAGACATGTTGAGATGACCAACGCGCCCACACGTCCAATGCGTGTACTGTGGCGAAAACCACTTGCCAGCCGAGTATTAAGACCCTACGTCAAGACCTTGCGCTAAGTGCAGTAGGTTCAGTCATGACGTCGTGCATTGTAGATTACCGAGAAGACTTCCGTACTCGCAACCATACAGCCAGCCCTACCTAGCAAACATGCCGCAGTCGTTCTTCAGAAGGGGAGCCCCATTCTCCCTTCCTATGCCTAACTCCATTAAGCCGACTGTTCCTAGGATGGACATAAACCCTACAGGCATACCTACATGACCCATCCACTGAGTGATGCTCCAGTCCACTATGTGGAAGAGCTGAATGAGGAAGAGACTTACGTATACCCTTACATCTCACACGACGATGAAGGGAATGCAGTCCTTATGGACTATCGAACAGTACCGCTGATGGCATTAGGAAGAGGATGAGGTAGAGGCCTAGGAGGGCAGACGCAGAATCCAATCATCTGTTGGACTTATGGTCGCCCAGGGCATGTCTCATCATGTTGCCCTGAGAGGAAGCAGTAGAACAGAGACAAAGCTAACCTAAGGTGCGTTGAGTGTGGGATCACTCATCTCTTTGTTGGTTGCCCAAAGCGAAAACCATCTTCGAGTTCAGCCAACATGCCATCTGTCCCATTGGGGATGTTTGGTGTCGAGAACCTCGATGGGGAGGCCCACACCTATCCCATTGCTGGTCATGACTCGTGCCCAGACGAAGCAAGCCCGCATATCATTGCCAAGGCCTAGCAACCTCAATGCAGCATCGATAGGGAAGAAGAGCCGTATAGGCAGAGAAAGAAGAGGCCTAAAGCTAAGGTTGCACTGAAAACTAAGAGTGCTACTACTCTGCCTATTGGAAAGAAGGTCACTGATGCAGAGGCATAAAATTCAGCCCCTAAGATGGCCGAAAAGGGAAGTGCTAAGGTAGGGGAATACCCGTATCCAAAGCGTCAACTAGAGGCCATAGAGAAAGTAAAGGAATGGGTGAAAGAGGCACAAGAGAACCTAAAGGACGTTGAGCCCATCCTAGAGGATGAGATTGACAGCATAAGCGTGCCAGCCTCACCCCCTCGACCAAAGTCGGGGGATGCGATTACATCACAAGTATTACCGCTTAGGCCAAGTCTTGATGCTGTAGGCCCACAAATCAGTCACGGCCATTGGCCAGGACAATCTAGATTAGGAGAGAGATGAGCAGCCAATGACCTCCTTACCACGCTGGTGACCACCCTTGTGACGCTAAGTCTGGGAGACCTGCTTAAGCAACATCCCACCCTATGGCAAGACCTGAAACAGTGGGTTGAAGGATCACGAGAGCAAGATGCTGATCTGCATGACCATGATGTAGAGACACAAATACCGACTCTGGTGCTTCACTTTGTGCCAAATTCCTTGCACATTAAAGCCTTCTCGGAGGGCACCGAGATGCATGCAGTCTTACTGGTCCTAGCCCTAGGCGACACAACGAGAAAGGGGATCGTAGACACGGGAGTTGGGGTTAGTGTGCTTAGACATGTAGTGCTTCAAACTTGGGATACCCACCTGTTGAGATGCTAAGTTCAATGTCACACTAGCAAATGGTATGAGAGTGAAACCATTTGAGGTGCTAAAAATTTGGCCAGTGAAAATCGCAGGTGTCCAGTTCTCAGTTGACTTTATAGTCATGAAGGGTGTAGACTACGATATCCTATTATGCCAACCCTAGATGCGCAATGCGAGAGTCATCGAAGATTGGGGTAACTTCTTAATCTTCCTTGGCAATAGAACGGACGTCATGAGGGTAGAGATGGACATCTGGAAAACCTCACCAGTCGACTTGGATGCTATCTCCGTGATGCTTAAAGGAAACACTCAAGTGAAGAAGTCCTATGGACCCTTGACCAAGTATATTCCATGCCCAGAGGATGAGGGAGATTGGATGCATGCTGTTGCTACAATCGACCTGCCATTCTTGGATAATGAGGCATATGAGCAAGCCATCAAGACAATCGGTAAGTCTAAAGACGCACCCTCCATACCAATTTGCATGATGGCAAGAACCCTTTAGGGGAGACCTAAACCGGTCACCTTCCAAGTGCCAAATAACAAGAGGGAACTCTAGGAGATTCTAGAATATTTAACAGGCAAGCTAGCTGGCAATCCAGCAGCAAACTTCAAACCACTCCAGGATCTCTTAGATGAATCCGAGTGGCAATGGACCAGGGTGCATGACTTGAACCTCATGTACAACTAGGCCCTAATCCCTAATCAAAAACAAGAGATATACCAAGACCTAGGAGACAATGAGCAGTGTGACGAAGAGGACTCCAATGACGAATACAAAGACTGCCGATCTTTCAGTGACAAAAGCAAGGGTGAGATGGATACGTAGAATACGACACTGAGGGACGGGAAATAGAACAAATACAGGTAGACTCCAAGCCGCAGAAAAAGAGTGTCTTCAGGATAGAGTGATGGGTCATGTGCATCGATTGTGATTGCACCTGGTTGGAACACGTAGGAGCCATAGATTTTGATCAAGCAGGCCTAGCCCAATCCGGTATGACACTAGTGCTTCAGGACAGAGTCACCATCTGAGTTGCGACCACTAGGGGAGACCACCTCTTCTAGTGAAGATGGGGAGTTTGACTCTGAGTCAGAGGTAAGCTCAGATTGCGACCCAGAGATACCTAGTCCAGCCACAAAGGGGGACCGACCTGTCCACTTGAGGAGCAGATGGTTGAAAGAGGAAAGAATAAAACAACCAGGGACACATGAACGGAAGAACAGAGAAAACCGCAGGACCTTCCTAAAAGATTTACAAAATTTAAGAAAGGGGATAGGGTAGTGATCATGTTGGGTGCCAAATGTCAAGGACAAACGAGTGAACCAATCAAGGGACTAGCCAAGGTCAAGGAGGTGAACCTAGCCTAGGAAGGGGAGACACCCCAACCAGTCTTCATTGCCAATGACTTGACTGAGGAAGATGAAACGAGTATTGTCGCTCTCTTACGAGAGTACATAGACGTATTTGCTTGGTCCTTAGAAGAGCTTAAGGGGGTAGATCTGAGCGTATTGACTCATAACATGCCCATGACGCCATATGCTATGCCGGTCAAGCAGCGACCATACCCTATGAATCCAAAACATGCTCACGTGGTCAAGGAAGAGATTGACAAGCTGATGAGAGCAGGATTCATTTACGAAATTGAGCACATGGACTAGGTATCGCCCATAGTCATTGTCATGAAGAAGAATGGAAAAATCAGAGTGTGCATCAATTATAAGAAGGTGAACACTGCTAAGGGACAACTATCCATTTCTGTACACTGAGCACATGCTTGAAAGAGTGGTTGGCAAGGAAGCCTACAGTTTTCTGGACGGCTTCTCGGGATACAATCAGGTGTGCAAGTGCATCCTGCCAACATGCATAAGATTTCCTTCACCACTGAGTGGGACATCTTTACTTACATAGTCATGCCCTTCGGGTTGACTAATGCCCCCGTCACCGTCCAACGCCTCATGTGCGCCATATTTAAACACATGATTCACAAAGAGTTGAAAGTCTTCGTAGATGACTCGTGTGTTCACTCGACCTGGAGAGAACACTTAGACAAACTCCGAGCAATCTTTGAGCAGTGTCACCTATATCTTCTCTCCATGAACCCCTTAAAGTGCCAGTTTTGGGTGAAGCATGGATGCATCCTAGGGCACGTGGTGTCAAAGAAACGGCATTTCCACTAACTTCTCGAAATTCAGGGTTATTGTTGATCTTCTGCCCCCAATCAACTATAAGCAAGTTCAATGCTTCTTAGGCCATACATGATACTATCTGCAGTTTGTGTTGAATTACGCGTTGATTGCCAGACCTTTATACAAGCTGCTAATTGTCTTTGAATGGACTGAAGCATGCCAATGAGCATATGAAGAGTTGAAGAAGGCTCTAACCACAACACCGATTCTATGAGCCCTAGATTGGACCATTACCTTCCACGTGCATATCGATGCCTCAAAATTTGCTGTGGCGGCAATGTTGTGCCAACCCGGAGAACACAACCTGGACTACCCGATGAGCTTTGCTATTAGACAACTCACTGAGATGGAAATGAATTACTCGATGACAGAGAGAGAGGGCTTGGCCATGGTGTTTGCTGTGAAGAAATTCGGGCATTATCTATTGGCTACACCCTTTACCTTCTTTGTGGAACATCAAGCCTTGCTATATCTAGTGAATAAACCTTGCACTACACGACGCATAGCTCAGTGGCTCCTTTTGCTTTTGGAGTTTAACTTCTCCGTGGTTGTACAAAAAGGAAAACAACACTATATGGCTAACCATATGTCACGCATCCCCATGGGAGAGGCCGCTGGAGAAGGCATTGCCGATGAATTGCTAGATACCCATCTCTTTAACCTTTCCAGTGAGAGGGATTTATTTAAGATTGATCTAACGCCATATTGGGTAGATTACATGGTCCAAGTGCTTAAGCACGGACTGCCTGAGCAAGCAATAGAAAAGCCAAGACTTAGGTGACTCATTCTCAAGATCCAACCCTACTAGTTAATAGCATGACAACTATATCGACTAGGGAAAGATGGACTGCTACGTAGATGCATGTGCAAGCATGAGATGCACGATGTGCTCTTAGAGGCGCACAGTGGAATTGCTAGTGGGTACTTTAGCGAAGACACGATAGCCTACAAGGTGTTGCAGTCTCAACTATGGTGGCCAAAACTGTTTCGTGATGCAGCATGATTCGTTAAGCATTGTGACAAGTGTCAGCAGACAAAGGTCTCGATTCACAAGGATCAAATGGAGTTGACCTGAATCATTGCATGACAACCCTTCAAAAAATGGGGAATTGACTTCATAGGACCCATCAACCCAGCAGCACAGTATTCATAGGCCAAATACATCATTATGGCCACACACTACCTGACAAAATGGACAGAAGCGAGAGCAACACAAAAGAATGATGCTAGAACGACTACCAAGTTCTTGTGGAAGCAAGGGATTTCACGATTCGGCTGCCCCATCTAACTAGTCAGTGACCAGGGCACACACTTCATTAATGAAGTGATAGCGCATCTTCTATCCACCTTTTTAATTATCCATTGAAAATCCTCTCCATACTACCCTCAAAAGCAGAATCCACAAATAAGATTCTTGTAAACGTCTTGACCAAAGCAATCTCTCCTTTGCGCAATGACTGGGATAACAAGCTGATGGCAGCCTTGTGGGCTTATCGTACAGCTTATAAAATGGATGTTGGCCAGACTCCCTTTAGGTTGACCTATGGAACTGAAGCAATTCTCCCTATAGAGTTCTTCGTTCCTAGCCTAAGAATAGCACTTCAGGAACAATGGGAAGGAAAGGAGGCATGGACGCAATGCCTAGTTGAGCTCGAACGCCTCTCGAAAACTCATCTTCTAGCCACTCATGCACTCATATGTGAGAAGGCACAACACAAGAGCTAGTTTGACAAGCACATTAAGCAGCGCGATTTTGAACAAGGAGACTTAGTACTCCTGTACTCAGGACATAAGAAAAAAATGAAGTTTAGAGGTCTTGGACCTTTCAAAGTTCGTGCAATCAGCCAGACTGGCAACGTTGAGCTCGAGACTCTAGTTGGTGAGGGCATAGGCTTCTTCAATGGCAGTCGTGTCAAGAAGTACTACCCTCCTATGCATCCTCTGCATGAGCCACCAATGTTAGAACCCCCTGTCAAAGTACAAGTAGCCATGATCACTGAAATGGATGATGAGGATGAGGAAGCTGTAGAACCTGCATACCTACACATCACAGTCACTGCCAAGAGAACATGCACTTTCAATGCCTTGATCGACGAGAACCTGCATACCTACAAATCTCGATCCTGCTAAGAGAACATGCACTTTCAATGCCTTGTTCAACGAGGGAGCAGTCTTCAATGTCTTAACTCACGATCATTGGACCCAACCGGGCAAACCACCACTATAGCCCACCAATGCCAAATTAAGCCCATATGGGGGCTGCTCATATGCACTTCTTGGCAAGTGTAGGGCCGCCATATTGAGATGAAAAGCTCAACACATGCGGACATTGATGATGGACTGCCTGGTTAGATGGGTCCACACATCTACACTTAGCACGTCGGTGGTCATTATGACTCTCACATGCCCACTGAATCATTACTTATTATATTCAAGTTGTTACACCTATTTACAGCTGGCATAGTTATAGTGCCAGTCAACTAGTGTAGTCGGTTATGCATTGTTTGACTTAGTAGGCCACTTTCCTTTATGTTGTATCTTATCTATACTTTATGTACATTGTAAAGTGTGTGGAAGAAGAAGAAAAAACCAGCAAGAAAACGTTTTGGCCTCCATCTCTCTTCTTGTCTCTCGAGTAAGCTTCTCCTTGTGCATTCTGTGTGTGTTCAGCGTATCATCTTGAGCAAGTCCCCCCACCGCACGATTCTTGACATGGTATCAGAGAAGCACCACTGATTGAGGCTAGTTTTGAAGGCTAAAGCAAAGAAGAGGAGCCAAGGATTCAAGCAAGCAAGCAACGGGTAAGAAGCTCTTCCATTCTCTACTTCTTCTCTTGGACAGTGCCTGTGGAGGCACCAGAAGCATGGCAGAGCAAAAATCTTAGATTGCAGTGAGATTTGATGTGCGTGAAGAGCACTGTGTATTTTGCAAATTAGCCCCGCTACTATTTTGTCCATCCAAGGTCATTTCAAGCCCCGTTTTGGAGCCAGAAGGTTGCGGACAACAGTTTAAGATACCTTGCAATTTCAGCTATGTTTGCAGTATACAGGTGCACAGGTTACAGATTTCAAATCTGTAAGTTCAAAGGTGTTTACCAATGAATAAACACAAGGTTTATTTGCAAACTGGTTGCAGATGCATGTATTGTTGAGCAAACAGTGAAAAAGGCTGTTTGGTGTATTGTTGTGCACTACAGGTAGAGGGTTGCAGAAGATTTTCTTACTGTTTGGTATTAGTTTTGTGATAATGGCAGAGAACAATGGAAATCCCATCATTGAGAAGCTGGACAAGAACAACTACCCTTCATGGAAGTTTCGTGTCACGAACTTCCTTATTGGAAAAGGCCTCTACGAGTTTGTTTTAGGTGAAGAAAAGGAGCCGGAGGTGAGTGATCCTCCAACTGCAGAAGAGACAAAGGCACGAAAGGAATGGAATGCAAAAGACAAAAAGGTCATGTATTGGCTGTCTACATTAATTGACAATAATATGCTGTGTTATATTAGAAATGCAGAGAATTCATATGCAGCTTGGACCATACTTGAAGGTATGTTTTCTGTAAATACAGAGGCACGAAAGATTCAACTCAAGCAAGAGTTGAATACATTGAAGAAATGGAAGATGTCTATCAATGAGTATGCACTGAAGGTAAGGAGCATTGCAGATGCCTTGGCAGCCATTGATGCAATTCCCGATGATGATGATTTGGTGTCATCTACCTTGTGTGGACTTAACAATGAAAAGTCTTGGAAGTCTTTTGTAACTTCCGTATATGTCAGAAAGCCATTTCTAGATTTCGATGAGTTGGTCTACCTTATGATCACTGAAGAGATCAACACGAAGAGTGAGACATGTGAAAGAAGTGGTGAACAGGTCCAAGCTTTCTACTCCAGTTCAAGAAGGGGACATGGCAAGTTCTCTTCAAGAGGCCATAGTATAGGATGTGGTAGTGACAACCAACAAAACAGATTAAATCAGCAATTTGGCGATATGCAAGTTTCAGGGGTCGTGGTAACTTTAGAGGTAGTGGGAGCTTTAGAAGAAGAGGTGGATGACAGAATAGAGGTTCTAACAACTCTGGTATTGTGTGTCACTACTATGGTAAAACAGGTCATATTGCAGCCCAATGTTATGCTAAGAAAGATGATATTCGCAGTGGTAAGTTGTAGCAAGGAAACTATGCATCGTCTTCACGACAGAATGAAGACAAAAATGAGTGTCTATTTGTTATGCAGCATATGGTGAATGCTATTACAGGAAAGGAAACAAATGATGATGTTTGGTATGTTTATTCAGGTGCATCCAATCATATGACCAGCCATGCAGAATGGTTTGGAGAGATGCAGGATTTGCAAAATGCAGGTTATGTGTAGATGGGTGATGATTCATGCCACCCAATTTTACACATTGGAAAAGCTCCCTTGTCCTTGGATGATGGTAAGACAAAGAGTCTTTTAGATGTATTACATGTGCCATCTATTACAAAGAACTTTGTGTTAGTCGGTCAGATGGTAGAGCAAGGGCTACAAGTCAGATTTAATGCAAAGAGCCGCTTTGTAGAAGACTTCAATGACAAGTGCAGGTTGGTTGCAAAGGGAAGTAGAGTTGGACGTATGTTTACTCTGGATGCTAGAATTCCTACTATGAATGCTGCTATGTATGCTAAAGGAAAAGGTGCTGTTGCAGATATTGAAATTTAGCACAAACGCATTGGACATGCAAATGTACAAAGGTTGAAATTAATACAGTCCAAAGGGTTTCCTACATTTAGAGTTGTAGAAATTCATAAGGCATGCGAAGCATGTCAGTTTGGTAAGCAGGTAAGACAACCCTTTTCACATGACAGAGATGTAAGCAGAAATATCCTTGATGTTGTGCATACAGATATTTGGGGGCCTACACAAAATGTATCTCTTGGAGGTAGTTCATACTTTGTCACATTCATTGATGATTGTTCTGGAAAGCTATGGGTATATTTTATGAAGGAAAAGAGTGAAGCGTTTGAGCACTTTAGAACTTTCAAGGCTGTAGTTGAAAGAGAAACCGGCTTGAAAGTAAAGTGCTTGAGGTCAGATGGAGGGGGAGAGTACCTCTCGAATGAGTTCAGTGATTTTTTGAGGTCTCATGGGATAAAGAGACATTTCACATGTAGGTATACCCCACAACAAAATGGGGTTGCAGAAAGGAAAAACCGATATATTGTAGAAGTTGCACGCGCCTTAATGGCTGAAAAGAATATGCCTAAGAATTTTTGGTCTGAGGCTGTTCATACTGCTGTTTATATTATGAGCAGAACTCCCACAGCTGCAGTTCATGGTATGACCCCCGAAGAATATTTTATAGGTAAGAAGCCTAATGTCTCACACTTGAAAGTGTTTGGCTGCATTGCATATGTTCTTGTGCCAGATGAGTTGCGGAAGAAATTGGATCCAAAGGCTGAAAAGTGTGTCTTTATTGGATACTCTTTAGAGTAGAAAGGGTATCACTGTTATAACCCTGTCACATGTAAGTTCAGAGTGAGTAGGGATGTCATCTTTGATGAAATGAGTAGTTGGTATACATCTAGTGGTGATGCATTGGATGATGATGATAATCATGACACTCATGTGTAGGTTGAAAAGCAAGAATCACAAACTCTTAGTGGACCAGAGATATCATCTGGTAGTCCTTGGTCTGGGAGACTAAGAAGTAGCTCTACATCTTCCGGTGCATCTAGTAGCACTGCAGGTAAAGACAAAGGAAAGAAAAAAGTGTCAGATGGCATTGATGTAGTTCTTGATGGAGACTCTAGTGGCTCAGAGAGCTTGGATGATGAGCTTGGTATTCCTTCTATTAGGACACCAGGTGTACAAAGAGCTCATAGTAATGTAAAGGCTCCATTGAGTGATCCGGTGGTACGCAGATCTAGCAGGGTCAGATACCCTATTAAAAGATTTGGTTTTGAAGGTCATGGAGCTCACCATTATGCTTATATGGTGAAACTATTGAGGATGTTGAGCCCACATGTTTTGAGGAGGCTGTTGGTCATCCTCATTGGGATGCAGCAATGGATGAGGAGATGGCTGCATTAAAGGCCAATAAGACTTGGGATCTAGTATCATTGTCAAAGGGCAAGAAAGCTATTAGATGTAAGTGGGTTTATAAGATTAAGCACAATGCAGATGGTTCTATTAGTAGGTACAAAGCTAGATTGGTTGCAAAAGGCTATACCCAGACATATGGCATAGATTATGAAGAAACCTTCAGTCCAGTTGCTAGGATGGCAACTGTCAGATGTGTGATTGCTTTGGTAGCAACCAAAGGTTGGAGGTTGCAGCAAATGGATGTGAAGAATGACTTCTTGCATGGTGGTTTGCAAGAAGAAGTGTAGATGGATCAGAGAGCAGGTTATGAAAATTTAGAGCATCCCACGTATGTGTGCAGGTTGAAGAAGGCACTCTATGGGCTCAAGCAAACACCTAGAGTATGGTCTGACAAGATCAGAGAGTATCTTGTCAATATTGGCTTTTATGTTTCTGATGTTGATCATTCACTTTATGTGAGAAAGGGACATGCAGGTTTGGTCATCATAGTCATCTATGTGGATGACTTGATTATTACAGGTGTGATAGTGATAGTGGGATTGCTGAAGTCAAGGACTTTTTGAAGAAGAAGTTTCACATGAAGGATTTAGGTGAGCTAAGATACTTCCTTGGCATTGACGTGATCAAATGTGATGATGATATATGGTTGTCCCAAAGACAATATGGCTTGGATATGTTGTCCAAGTATGGTATGACAGCATGCAAACCACTTACAGTCCCGTTGGAGCAGAATGTAAAGTTGAGTGTTGATTTTGGGGATGAGATAGAAGACCCTACTATGTTCAGGAGGATAGTGGGGAGTTTGATCTACATGACCATTACAAGGCCAGAATTGAGCTACATTGTTGGTCTCGTGAGTCAGTTTATGCAAGTACCTAGAAAGCCACATTTGGATGCAGTCATATGCATATTAAGATATGTGAAGTCCACATTACATTATGGAATTTTCTATGAGGCAGATACAGATGTACATGTGTTTGGATACACAGATGCAGATTGGGCTGCTAGTATGTCTGATAGAAGTTCTACTAGCGGATACATGTTCTCTCTTGGTAGTGCAGCATTTACTTGGAGTAGCAAAAAGCAACCTACAGTTGCTTTGTCGAGTACAGAGGCTGAGTATAGAGGTGTTGCTGTTGCAGCATGTGAGGTAGTATGGTTGCAAAAGTTATTGGCTGATTTAGATGTGCAAGTGGAAGGTCCAATTGTCATTTATTGTGACAACATGAGCAGTATACAATTGGCTAGGAACCTATGTTCCATGCCAGGACCAAACATATTGAGGTACACTACCACTTTGTGAGAGAGAAGGTACTAGCAGGTGAGATTGACTTAGTGTATGTCAGCACACAGGATGAGATAGCTGACATCAGCATTGGGTAGAGAGAAGCTTCAAAAGTTTCCAAGCTTACTTGGAGTTGCAGAGATGCAGTTGAGCTTGAGGGGGAGTGTTGAGATGACAAGCTCAACACATGCGGACATTAATGATGGACCACCTGGTTAGATGGGTCCACACATCTACACTTAGCATGTCGGTGGTCATTATGACTCTCACATGGCCAGTGACTCATTACTTATTATATTCATGTTGTTACACCTATTTACAACTGGCATAGTTATAGCACCAGTCAACTAGTGTAGTCGGTTATGCATTGTTTGACTTAGTAGGCCACTTTCTTTTATGTTGTATCTTATCTATACTTTGTATATATTGTAAAGTGTGTGGAAGAAGAAGAAAAAACCAGCAAGAAAACGTTTTGGCCTCCATCTCTCTTCTTATCTCTTGAGTGAGCTTCTCCTTGTGCATTCTTGTGTGTTCGACGCAGCATCTTGAGCAAGTCCCCCCACCACGCGATTCTTGACACGCCATTTCTATCGAGTCTGAGAATGTACCAATTATCTTCTACATGTTGTCAAATGCTGAAGACGCAGGCACGGAATCACTGGTAGGGCGAACCTTCAAGAAGCAGACTCAGTGCAATGTTGATTATGAATTGCAGCGTATCCACCTCGCCATAGGCAACGTTCGCATTGTTACAACCTTTAGCAAGGGTTGCGCAACCTTGTCAAAGTCTGCAAGACCATCAGTAGAAATGTTAGCAGCCAAGTCTAAGGAGGAGGATACTACTCGGCCACCACCCACCGAATCTCTAGAATTGCCGCTCATAGCAACAAAGGCTAAGGTCCAACAGCCTAGGCTTCAACAGAGGCCTAAGCAACCGCAACCGCTGCCTAGGAGTCGACACTCACGTCCTCGTAACACCAGAAACTCTAAACCTAGGAGGCCAAGGCGCAGTTACAAAAATCGACGCATGATCCAACCAAGATAGGTCCCTAAAGCCCTCTTGCATGTGCAAGGCTACTATGAGGGAAATGCTTGGATATGGATCCCTAAGGCCTACACGGCCAGAGGCACTACTCGCACGTGGCCCTCAAGTTTGATCACACCAAGCCCCATAAAATCTCAAAGCCAGAAGCCGCATCACTTTCAAGACCCATATCCATCAAGCTCATCCGCACATATGCCCAAGAAAGTCAAACAAGCCTATTGGCCCAAACGACAAACACTATCACATGAATCAACACCCGATAGAGCTGTTCAGACTTCCCTGATCCATGTCGAAGGCAGCAGTCCGTCAAATGTCACTGCTACTACCCTAGCCCTAATTCAAGAGGTCCAATCACAATCTCAAGAACATCCGCAACCGCAACTATTTGTTGTCAAAGGCTCTAGTTCTATCAAACCTCAATTGCCAACAGGCCTTCAATCCCCTTATGAGTGGAAATCATTCTTAACACTGGCCACCGATCTGGCTGAGGACACAGAGGAGGATGTGATTGATTGCATTAGATGACTCGATGCCACTTTCATGTCATTAGCTCTGAGCTATGATCGCTTGGATTTAGGCCTACTGCAAGAACCCTTTGCAAATGAAGTTTGAACGATGTCTTGTTCTTGGGAGATGTTTGAATTTTCATTTGCAAAAGCCTCTAACTCTGCTGTTGAATTGCTCACCAATGAGATATCCAAAGAGCAGGCCATCAAACATCGCCTCATCACGTCCTATGATAAACGAACCACATCTGCCATTACTGACCAAGAAATCACAGAATTATCAAAACTTGCTGATACTAAATCCCCGTTCTTAAGGCACTGATACACTCTTCGATTGCAATAGGAACTTGAAGGATGCCAAATAATTGTTAGAAGATGGGCATAGAAACCCACTGTAAGCAAGGGAGTATAAGGGCAGATGAGTGTGAATAGCCCTAGGGGCAGGGGAAACCCTAACCCTAGCTGGCAAAGGGCTATATAAACAGCCTATGGGTCACTATCATTTGTGAGAGAGTGTACCCAAGTTGTACTCTAAGCAACTTAGTAAGCAAGATTTCATTCTTGTACTTTGAGCTCTTCTCTCCCTCTTGTGCACACATTCTACTGCTACAAACTCTGATTCTCAACATGGTATTAGAGCCATCTCTGATCTCCTCAGCTTCCCTCAGCATCAGTCATCACTAAGTGCACATGAGCTGTCATTTTCTTCATCCTATCCTTCTTTCCTCCATAGCTGCCTGCAACCTACCTCCATTGGAGGACTTGAGGAGGACAAAGGAGGCTATATTAGCCTGAGCTTTCTTCTGGAGATCTTTTCCCCACATCAAGGTGCAGCTCCTTGTCAGTTCAAACCCTGACATTGTCCATGTGTGAGGCCAGCATTATCAAGATCCCAGAAACGACGCAATTTCTGACAACGTGGCATCTTCTGGCATGGCGCGGGCAGCAGGCGGTGCAATCTCAGCCCCACCACCATGGGGCTTTGATAGCCCCCCAAGTGGGCTATCCTCAGCTAAGAGGGCTCTGAGAAATTCTTCCTCTGCTAGCTGCTACAAGCCAAACCCTAACTGTGTTTTTTTTGGGCAGCCATAGCCAACAAGCTCCAAGCTTGACATTTTGGCATTTTTACACTCTGAGCTTCATTAATAGTGATTCTAATCACTGAAGCAGAGTCTCTGGATCCTATTCCAGAGTCTAAAGCTCTTGGGCACGTTCAACGGACATCACCAAGCATCGAGAAGCCGACTTCCAACCGGGTTCCATTCAAGCACTTCACTAAGCTTGACAATCGTGTTCTTTTAACACTAATCATAAATCATCAAGTTAATAGCTTGCTAGGCATTCACTAAAATCCAGTGAGTTTTTTATTCCTCTTCATATATTGTTGTAAGGTTATGTGTAAAATTAACACATAGACCATTATGCACAAGAAGTGTATTGCATATCGTAAGTGACATTGTCTCAAGTACATTGGTCAGTGAAATCAATAGCATGAGTGTCATCATACTCTCCTCGGAATCATCAGCAACAAGCATTGAGATCATAGACAAACTGTGTCCAACACAAGCTTCATCCACTAAGCTATACCACAAGGAGGAGCCTGAAGTCCAGTCTAGTTTTACTTCATTAAAACCTAAAAATACTATTAAACCACGGAAGAAGCTTGCACATAAGAAAGGACCACCAAAGTCATACTTTGAAATATTACACTTATATGATTTTCAACCTTTCTCTTCATTGCAACTTTGACTTCAGTTTGTCTAATTTGCTTCCGTATTTAGTGAAAGGTTTGTAAGGGACTAGACACTGCCCTTGTCCTAACAAGTGGTAAGACCTTCCCAATGACCACAACATATGCTGATGTCCATCCTCAAATTCGAAAGTTTGATGGTAAGGATTTCCATCCATGGCAAGTACTTATAAAATACAAAATGATGGAGAGAGGGTATTGGCCTCTTATTCAAGGCAGTAGAGTTGTAAACTCTGCAAATATGATTGATATAGAGGATGACCAACGTGCTCAAGCAATCATAATGCTACACTTAGATGAATCCCTAATTCATCATGTTGATCAATTAAACACTGCTAAAGAAAAATGGGATGAGCTTGAAAAGCTCTATGGAGCCACTGGCAAGAATACTAAAAGCTTCCTTAAAATTGAGTTCTTTAGCTTGGAATATCATTCAGGAGAAGATTTGGGAAAATTCATTTCTCATATGAAGGGACTTATGGCACAGCTTGCTTCTGTACAAGCTCCAATACTTGAAGAAGATGCTATTGCTATTCTCCTAAAAGTTGTAAAACAGGTGTTTCCTACTCTTGTAACCACTCTCACCAACATTCCAGATCCTACTTTGGCAAGTACCATTCAATCCTGTTTGGATGAAGAAAAGAGGAACCACAAAGAAAGCAGCAACAGTCAGGCAACTTCAAATTCTCGTGAACAAGTATTGGTTCATACAGTTCTCACTAAATGTTCTTTCTGTAAGAAAAAAGGACATATTGTAAACAACTGTTGGAAGAAGTATCCCGAGAAGATGAAATGTAACAAATGCAAGAAGACAGGGCATATAACAAGTAAATGCCCCAACACTCCTGAAATACCCAAAGAATTGGTGGCCAATTATGTCTCCAATTCATCTGAAGATTGACTATTTTGACTATTTAAATCATCTACCTAAAACAACCTTGTAAGCTTGATTTATAAAGGCATTCCAAAAAGGGGGGGATCAATTACATGCCTTGTAATCCAATGCCACCCTGGCATTGAGGGGGGGTGTTAGAAGATGGGCATAGAAACCCACTGTAAGCAAGGGAGTATAAGGGCAGATGAGTGTGAATAGCCCTAGGGGCAGGGGAAACCCTAACCCTAACTGGCAAAGGGCTATATAAACAGCCTATGGGTCACTATCATTTGTGAGAGAGTGTACCCAAGTTGTACTCTAAGCAACTTAGTAAGCAAGATTTCATTCTTGTACTTTGAGCTCTTCTCTCCCTCTTGTGCACACATTCTACTGCTGCAAACTCTGATTCTCAACAATAATGACCAACATTGAGTAGCACCGTGCAATCAAAACAGTGGAGTACGATCCCACTTACATCACGCCAACCTCATATAGAGTGTTAACCACTCTTCGTGGGGCCGACCCATGGAAGAGCACATCAAAGGACACTTGTACCTCGATCGCCTACTGACTGAGGAAGAGTTACATATTGCTAGCCGTGTTGATTCTGGTGACTTCCTAATAGATGTTCTCACAGACATCACACACGTAGGCATTCAACCCTTTGAACTAGACCACGAAGCTCAGTTAGAGTACAATCCCAATTTCTATACTTGGCTCCTACGTAGGTAAATCCTAGACCACATTGCAGAATGCCCTTAACCTCCTAACTTTCAATCCTAGGAAGGATTCTTCTCAAGCTAGAAGGGGAGGGGGGTAAGGTGAATCAAACCAAAACTAAGGAAAATCAAGCAAATGCATAAACACGTAAAAAATGAGTGAGGTAGGGAAAATGGAACGAGAACTTTGAAATAAAGGGAAAAAAAAAGTTAGATCTGAAGGGAAGAATCTACATTGGATTGTAATACTTTCATTCAATAAACACATAGAGTCTTTCTTTTCCAGCAAATTATTATTTTGAAAGCACTAATGAAAACTTGGGTTCATGACAGGAACAAAAGATATCACAGCAAGACCGTGCCCACCGACTCCCGTTCAGGGAGGAGGAAAGGATGCAATATCACATCACCCTAGAAAGCTGCGCCTACAACCAGCTCAAATTTTGAACCATCCATAACATAGAGGGTGTGGTGGCCAAGGAGGAAACAACCAAGAGAGTTGTCAAGCAGTGCAACCTCACAAAAAGGGTGTGGTGGCCAAGGAGGAAACAACCAAGAGAGTTGTCGAGCAGTGCAACCTCACAAAGTACCTTGAGAAGTTTGCACAAGATCCTAATCACACAAAGTGTGTGGAGTTCCTCAGGACGTACAACCCAGACCAGGAGTGCGGCACCATGATGGTGGGAAGGGAAGAAAAGGCCAAGCAAGTGCAAGTACACTTAAGCCCAGCCTTGGTGGAGAAGGCATTGGGGTTGGAGCCGAAGGTAGAGAAAAAGCATAAGAGAGATGTTTATGCCATGCTTAAGATGAAGAGGGAAGCAGTGTTGACCAATGACGACATCAGCATCCAGGACATTCGTGATGCGGAAGCCCGTCTACAAGCAAAGGTAGTGCATGCACTCTTCTCCAGCCAGCGCTACAACTCCTTGATGCATCGAGTCAGCGTGCATGTGGTGCTGGAGAATCTGGCAGCTCGCACCTTGGATGAAGTCGACTGGAATGGCTATGTACGTAAGACCATTGACCAGGTGGAAAATGCGCTAGCTTTGGGTAGTAAACCAGTAGGTGGGGATTCCCCAGCATCCAAGACCACAGAAAGAAAGAATGCCTCATCCAAAGCCTCATTCATTGGCTATGGAAGCATTTTGACTACCCTCATTCAAGAGGCTGTAAAATAGGCTCAAGATGCAGAGGAAGGAGAATGAGAAACACCCGAGAGATTGCCCCCTCACTAGGGAAAAGAGGTATCTAGTGACAGAACTGAGAGTGAAGAAGTAGGGGAAGAACAGAAGGAACAGATGAGCAAGAAGACAACAAAGAAACCTATTAAAAAGACGACACAAAAGAAGAAGCAACAAAAAAAAGAGAAAGAGGATTTAGAGAGGGCAAAGAGGGAATCCCTCAAGGAGGCCAAAGAGAGGGAGAAGAAGAAAAAACAGGAAGCAGATAGATTGGAAGAAGAGTCTAGGAAAGCAGAGAAAGAGAGGGAGAGAAGAGTTTCTGAAGAAGAGGAGCTAAGAAGGAAAGAGGAGGAAGACTTGGCTGAAGCTACACACCAGTCAATCGAATAGCAAAGTAGGGCAGATGACCTAGGGGCTATGAGCCGGCCCAGAGAGGAGGGGCCCGGTTCCAGCACATAGGTGCCAAAAATCATTCCGCCGGCCGTCACTGAGGGCAAAGGAAAGGCTCCCATCCACCCTATTCCGACCCTCTTGGTGCAGATATCTCAAGCAACAGCCCTCACCCCGAGCATCCCCACCAGCGCAGATATCTCAAGCTTCATGGCGTGGATGCAGTACTTTATTAACAAAGAACTGGCCTAAGGAAAGAGAACTGAGACCATAGCCACAGGGTAGAAAAGGCCTCTTGAGGGGAGTGGTCAAGGCAGGATCCGAAGCGCTAGAAAGTGGAGACCTTGACCACTCCCATCCACACAACAATGACGCCACCATCTAATTAAGACAAGTACGTCGCCGAGCTACTCTCTCAAGTGGAGAAGGCTAAGGAGGAAAGGAAGATAGCCTTCTCCTCTCAAGTGGACAAGGCTAAGGAGGAAAGGAAGATAGCTGTGGCTAAGTTGGCAGCAGAAAAAGAGTGAGTGGTTGCATTTTGGCTCGAAAAAACCCGAGTAATAGCCATGCAGGAAAGGGAAATCTTTGATCTCAAATAGGAGCTGAAGGCTAAGGATGACAAGGAAGAGGGCAGGTGGAGGATGAAACACAAGAACTCGTGGAGATGCAAAGAGAATACAAGCTCCTGATTGTGCAACATGAAGAGTTGGCTGCTAAAACTGATTAGATCAAAAAGCTTATGACTGAGTTTACTACTAGGGATGAGGAAAGAAAGAAGGAGTTAGAGTAGTAGCAGAAAGAGATTGAAACCATGAGTGACAAGCTGGATCAAGGAAAGAAAGAACACGAAACCATGAGCAAAGAGCAAAAGGACCAAGAGCAGAAACTCGTGTCCTTGGTCCACAGGCAGGGTGAGAGCATGGAAGAGATGAATAAGAGAGTTGAGGAATGGGATGGGAAAAATGAAAGAAGGGTGTAGATACTAGTGCGGCACCTGGCTCTGGAAGAGAAAGAGAAGATCCTTGTAGAGAGCAAAGTAGAAGCTGCCCAGGTAGCCTTTAATACCTAGCAAAAGGCCTTCCTAGATATACTGATGGACACCACCCACCCAGAAGGAGAGTCATTGGAGGTGGTTATGAAAAAACTCAATATCGCACGCAGAGCTCTACACACATGGCTATAGATGCCACCCCAACCTATGGAGGTTAAGCTGAGCCTGGATGATAAACAAAAGTACCTCTTTTACTGGCCGGCCTAACTCCCCAGGAATTTGATGCGATAGGGTTTGAAGAGGGAGCACAACAAGGAGACCGACAGGGGGATGAAGCTGAACTTCAATTCAATATATGGGAAGGTTTAGAGAAGAGGTGATCTCGCAGCCCCCCTCACCGCATTCCCAAGAGCAACAACCGGTCGACACATCTGCGGAAAGACAAGCCGCGCTTAGGAAAAGAAGGAAAAAATTAGTAGAAGAAACCAAAAAGCAGCTAACGGCCAAGCCAGTCATGTAGCTGTCCGTGCCCCTCCCACCATGCCCTAATGACATTCCCGTAGGATTCCATGTAGAACTAGTAGTTTGGGAGTGATAGGAAAAAGAAAAAGAGCCATTCACTTTTAGCTTTCTCATGCCCAACAGACTGCGGAGGGTCTTACCACTCAAGGTGATGGAGGAGGTGATTGGGATTGGTAGCCGACTAGGACAGAAGTGGCTGGAAGAAAGAGAGAAGAACCCCACTCTTTGGGGAACTGAAAAAGCCGAATTCTAGCAAAATAAAGTGTTTGAAGTGCCACATTCCGTGCAAGGTTATAAATCTCAGCCCCTATGGAGGAGACGGGTGTGCAATATCAGCATGCTCGCCTGGATAGCTTTTTGCAACACCTTGCCCTACGAGAGGAACAACCCCACATTTATGGCGTACCCTCGTAGGGTAGGAGTGTATTTTGATACCACCCTCCACTAGCGATATGATTTTCCCATTATCTACAACTCTAATGTTGTCTCTTTTGAACACGCCCTCATCTTCAACTCGGAAGTCTTGGATGACTCCATTATTCACTTCCTCGCCGACTTCTCATCTTGCCCTGATCTAGCTTTCATAACTACATGTAATTATCTTAGGCTTCTTAAATTATTACTTAAGCAGGACTCGACTCCACAAGAATGTGGTCTGCCTCCCCTCTTCTTTGATCTTAACGCCATCGATAGTTGTGCCATGGTGCGCCTGATGATGAGGGCTAGCCTCCTCCCTTCTTTTTGCCTAGCTCTCCTAGAAGACATGAACGATAGCCAGTTCACCAGATGTAATCATCCCTTCCTCTCCACCACTTCACTCCACGTTCACATGAATCTTAAAGGATACATGCAAAGCTGGCAATTTTTGAGCAAACCATTCAACCCCCTTCACCTAATTCAGACAATGAGAATTAGGCACTGGCTGTCATCCTACTAGTGTAATATTAATTTTTTTTAAAATGAAGAAGAAAAAGAAAATCATGAAAGGAAAAGCAAGAGGAACATCACACAAGGACATGGGAAAAACGACTCACTTGAAGAAGCACTTAGCACCACATAAAACACGATCACTACACCTAGGGGTCCTCAAGTTAGGTGTGCTCAGTAGCTTCGGTCGGTTGGCTCCGCTCCTAACCCCCTAGCCCTTTTGATCCCCCACTTCACGCTTAGGGACAATCAAGGGCAGGACATACCTAGGGAGGTAACACTTGCCTATGGTTAGACCTGTCACCCTAAGCTACTTGTACCACATCTCCCTTTGCACGAATGGGATCCTCAAGTGTGGGACATCACCCAAGCTTGCCTGTGGTTAGATCCACCTCCCCATTCCACTAGCACGAGCACGATGCACCACACAATAAGGTAGACACTCCCATTAGGTAGCACTCTGCACCTTCTCCTTTCAAGCATTACAAAAAGCGACAAACCACCAACTTTGGAGATCCCCATCATCCACTTGGCATCCAATTGGCTTCTCTGACAAACATCATTACCAAGCTTCCACAAGCACTTGAGTCTACATGTGGCCCTATCCTCACCTGAACAATTTGCCAACCGCCTACCATTCCCCAACAGCAGTGTAACGTGTCCACGTGTCGACTTGTAGGACACATCTTAGCAGACCATCGGGAAGAGAGTCCAGAAAGCGCTGCCCGGCACTCCCACGGAATGTCACAGGGTTTGTGATCTAGGTCTTCCTGAGTCTGCCACGAAGTGGAAGCATTCCGGCCATTCCCACTTAGGACCGACCTAAATCAAGGTTTTTCTAATGGTCAAGTTCCTAGAAAGTAACTATCATCGAACCCCAGACGAACTACTTTACGCAGAAACGTCAGTGTCAAAGCGGATTCATGCTGCACTTGGTTCAAGGAGAATGGGAAACGAGAGGGATGCAAAGCTCAACCTCTCTGCCCTAAGGCATAGTTCCATTCCGTTCCCCCTAAAACACCATAAATCGGGACTCTAGTACTCTAGATTCTAGGTCATCATTCCTTCTTGTCAATTTCCTTCGAGAAAAGTTCCCAGCCAACCGGGACCACCCTTCCATAGGACGGACCCATGGTCACATCCATTGCAATTTGCTCAGGTTGCTTTAGTTATCTAATTACCTACCACATTTAGTTTGACAAGCAAAAATAGTTTCCTTAATTAGCCAATTATTCACTAGTTCCTTCACGTAAGTTAAGCACTAACATAGAAAAACAATGTCAAGCAAGTTCCTTTTCAATATTTGATCTTTATTTATCAGTCTTTGGAATACATCATATAATCCAGCCCGAAGGCTAATCCATAATCCGCCCAAAGGCTAATCCATAATCCGCCCAAAGGCAATTCCATAATCCGCCTGAAGGCTAATCCAACAATCCTCAGGGATCGCTATTCCAAGTTTCCGCCTATAGACTAGTATGCGGGCCTCAAGATCCAATCTCAGTCATGTCGACCTCTTGTGCAGGACCCAAAGGCAAGGGATTTATGGCCAGAGCCCCCTGGCACCCAAGCGTCCTCCTGCTCCATGTAGCACCCATGGAGAGACCTCTCACGGTGGGTTTGGTCCACGTACCCGGCATGGATAACAACCCCCTTGGATAGGGTCAAGAAGACAGTCAGGGGTAACTGATGCTGCCTCTCCCTCCTGGCCTTCAATGTGAAGCATTAATTAGTTTTCCAGCTTTAGTTCCTTAAGCAAAGAAGAACAAATAGTGCTCCTAACTGTACAAACACAAGCATTCCAGTGGTCATTTATATGGCCAACTGCTAAGGTGTGAATCCTTTTCTCCGAATGCATCCAGCATTCGATCCGGGATCAATCGCGACTTGGGAAGATCCCAAGGGTTTCATAAGATGTGTTACTTGTTTACCCTTTATCAATACCTTAGGTTTCCTTATTTTAAGGTCAATAAATCCTAGACAACCCCATTGTCCTATCATGTTTGGTCAATTTCTTGCTAGGCAATTCATAATTTCCCTAACTTGGCAAATCAGCCCAAAGAAGGGTGATGAAGCAGGATGACTACTGACCCTCTTGTAAATTAAACTTGTACTTAGAATCTGCCAACCTTGTTCTAAGGAGTGGCAATACTATTTTGTGATTCAGTCACAAAATCATGCGACGTTGCAACTTGTTGCACGAGACAAGTGTCGCACCTAACTTGTGGGATCATTTCTCCCATCACACAGTATTCCTTGGTCAAGAATACCTTTGGTCAAGGTGTAGGGTTTGGGATGTCCTCTTGACCCAACCCAACCCTAACCCAACTAGGCTGAGAATGTTTGGCCCTAGGGTTTCTAATTTCCTTGCAGAAATCTGGCATTTGGTCATCCGATCATTAGGGTGAGGAGCCTAGATCGTTCTTGCATGGGTGTTTAGCTAACCCTAGCATTCCATGAAGGTGGGTAGGACCTTTCGGATCGAAAGTCTTGACTTGCCATCCCAAGTGCGATACTAGGCAGAATTTTTAATGTAACTAAACCCTACCTAGCACTTTGAGGTGTTCGTCGTACTAACTATTTATGCTTTTATGAATCCCATGTGGGTTATGCCATTACAAGAAATTTACCTAAATCGATCTAATTGTCTTATGACAAGAAGTGATCTTTCCTTAGATATGCTAATATTTTTCCTAAAATATGTAAATAATTGCAAGACATAACATTCCATGCAAATATGCGATTCATAGTCTTTTTCCTTCTATGCAACTATAAAATGTACAATGACCATTTCTTTTCCTTGCCTTAACTATAACGATTGACAATTTAGGGCTAACTCGTGTAAACCCTATGTTGATTTATACCAAGAACTATGCCTATGATCCCTTTTGTTTAATGCAATGAATTCAAGCTTTAGTGTGAAAATGCATCCTTTCCTAAATACAAACTTTGATGGAAAGACTCCATGCACGAACGAATACCACGAGACCATTATTGATTTAATTCATCCTTAGACACTTAGCCCAACCTAGGATGTAAGTATCACTGCATGCAACTTGCAAGGTACATAAATCCCTTTCATGCATTGCAACTACTTGGACAAAATCTAATGGCCGTCAATGATTATCTCATACGAATCACAACTAGGAAATTACTACCTAAATGCATTACGCGCTGATCTTTTTCACGAGGCAATCAAGGATGCATTTAGACAAATCCACCTTTTATGCGATATGCGTTTAGGATGGAAATGTAGGCAATTTCAAATGCACATCATGCAACTAATTCTTGTAAATCAGCGAGCAATTAAAATTTCCAAATGTAATTAAACTTGCCTACAAGAATTTGACATGACTAGTGCATTCTTTTCATGCGGAATCAATTTTTAAGAGCCTGGGCATTGAGGTTCGGGGTGTTGTCCACATGCGAACTCGGAGTAGAAGCTCCCATGTGTGCGCCTCGCGTCTTTTGTTTGGGGGCCATTTGACACAGTAATTTTGTTCCACCAATTCTCCTTTGAGTTACTTCACGTGTCGAATCTACTTCTGTCCGATATCTCCTCCTTCCGAGCAGGACACAGGCCTTAGGGACTGGGTTTTAAAAATTCTGAGGAAACACGGGGGAACCAAGCCTATGGAAGCCTTTAGTGGAAGCTTCCAAAGAAGCTTCTAAGCTTCTGAACAGTCTGTTAGAAGTTGTGGGAAAAAAAAAACGTGATGATGGAGAGGACGGAGAGGATGACGACGAAGGGGATGAGGAGGGTGGTGTTGAGGGTGATGATGGGATGGGCAAAGGTGGTAGCCTGGCGGGTAGCACGGCGGCATGAGGGCAGCACGGTGGCGATGGCGGCAGCACGGAAGCTCCACGACCTTCTCTCCCTTCCCTCCCCTCAAGCCTAACGGGGGTTATTATAGGAGGAAGGGGGAGGGATAGCCCCTTTCTAACTCCTTTTATTATCCGATATGCTTTGGCTAGTTGAATTTTTGGCTTCCCAACCTCTCCTTGAGTTGTGACTAATTTCCCTTCAGAATTTTGAAAGGAAACTTGGCCCTTCCCACACTGAATGTGGGCATCATTACGTTTAAGCCAATCCATTCCGAGCAAACACTTGTGGACACCTAGGTTCATAACCCTGAATCTGACCGAAGTCGACTTTCCATCTAGTAGGAATTTCACCTTAGCAGTTTGCCTGGTACAAGTGACCTCACGATCATTTGTTGATTCCACAAGTAAGGTAGGTGCATCTATTTGGCTCTTCCTAATCTTTTTGCACAAACTGGTGAAATGAAGGAATGCGTACTGCCACAATCAATCAAGGTTTTGAAGCTTTTACCTTGATAATCTGAAGGGGTTTCAATCACCAAGAATTGGCGATTCGGGACTTTCTTGTGAAGAGCGGCATGAACTGTTGCCCTTTCAATGTCTGCTTCCATGGATGGGTCTTCTTCATCATCATCATAGGAAGATTAGGGTATCCTTTCCTTTGATACCCGTTCTTTTCATAACGTCCCAACACCTTGATTCTGTCGGCAGGGATTATTCGAGTCACTTCCTCGTACACATACGTGTTCTACTTGACCTTTTGATTGCCGACATGTAGGGTTGCATTTGCATGAGCTTCCACAAAGATGAACAGCTTCACGATCTTTAAGTCCTCCATCCACTTGATTCTCTTCAAGTTGGTCCGAAGGTACACAAGTCAGTGGGTAGCTATGTAATGAATTCCTGAATCACCCATCCATCCATCTCTGTTCCACGTACAGGGGTGAAGAATTGTAGATGCGGTCTAGGATATTCATCATGTCGAGCCTCCGTCGATACGTCGAAGCATGCATCGCAGTCATAAACATAACCTGGAATACCAGGAAATTGTTCCATGCTTCACGACTCTACAGGCTAGCATTGATAAGTAAGTAAGGAAATGTTCTTAACAGCAACATTTGCTCTACTTCTCCTCATTAAGTTTCCTTGTAAATATTAGATTCCTCGTTGGTTCGCTCTGATACCAACTGTAATGTGCCCGCCCCTCCAATTGCGGGACACGTCTTAGCAGCCCATCGAGAGATCAATCTAGAAGACGCCGCTCGGCACTCCCAAGGAATGACACAGGGTTTGCCAACTAGCATTCTAGAGTCGGTCGGCAGCCTTCTAGCGTCAGTCGGCTTGAAGTCCAGGTTCCTAGCAGTCGAGTCTTCCTAACAGCCTTCTAGCGTCGGTCGACAACCGCTCCACTTTGCGTAGATACAACTGGACCCAAGCAAACTCATATTGCACTTGGTTCAAAGAGAATGGGAAATGAGAGGGAGGCATCGCTCGACCTCTATGCCAGTAGGCATAGAGGTCGAGTGATGCCTCCCTCTCATTTCCCATTCTCTTTGAACCAAGTGTGGTATGAGTCTGCTTGGGTCTAGTTGTATCTACGCAAAGTGGAGCGGCTATCGACCGACATGTTGAGATATTTGCAATCACACCTACTTTAGTCCCTTTGTGAGAAGCAGTGAGGGCTCAGGACCAGAATCCCATATGCACAGTAGGAGAAAGTACCACCACTCAATTCCTAGAAAGCATTGTACTTGCACTCTTTTTCTAATGCAATGATAGTACTCTTTTCTTTCCAGTAAAGTTTCATGTCACTGTTAATACACAAGATTGCGTTTATGAGTCCAAGTCTCAATCTTGGAACCTAATTCACTTGTGTAACAATTTGTCCTTGTCAAGGTCAATGTCTTCATGAGTTTATTTTTCCTCTTTCAACCTCCATAGCTTCCACATCTGCCATGCTCTAGATCACGTGTATTTCACACGATGCTAGAAGGTTGTTAGGAAGACTCGACTGCTAAGAACCTGGACTCTAGGTCGATCCTAGTGGGAATGGTTGGATAAGTTCCGTTGAGAGGCAGACTCGAGAGACCCTAGTTGGCAAACCCTGTGTCATTCCTTGGGAGTGCCAGGCGGCATCTTCTAGATTGATCTCTCAATGGGCTACTAAGACGTGTCCCGCAATTTGAGGGGCGGGCACGTTACAAGCAGCTAGAAGTGCTATGGGATTGCACCCATCTCGGAGGGGGGTAATGTTAACCCCAAGTCGAGATGGCGGAGAAATGAAGGAAAAAGTGAAAAAAAGATGGAAAAAGAGCAAAGATATGTAGGTGGTCTCTAAAGCTAAGCTGGGGCAAAAATCGCAATTTTAAATGAAAGGTGCCTCAAAAAGCTCTAAAAACTCTTGTAAAAGAGCACTAGGCTCCCTCCAGTGCCAATTGTAAAATATTAGATGGGTGTAGTCTAGAGGCATAGGGCTAGAAGAGGGAAATAGAGAAAGGGCCTTGCCATAATGGCCGGTCATGTAAAAAAGGGATGGGTGCCCATGGGAATTTAGGATTTTGTATATAAAGTTTAAAAAGTGAATGAGAGCTCATTTTTTGGTGTATGGCTAACAAGAGTTCTCTTCTTCTTCTCTTCTTCTCTTCTTCTCTTCTCCTTTCTTGTGTGTGCTCTTGAGAGAGGGAATGTGAGAGTGTGAGGGAGTGTGTGCGGGAGTGAGGGATCAAGAGAGTGAAGCTCTTCACTATCTCCTCTTCTCTTCTTCTCTTCTCTTCTCTTCTTTTTTCTCGCGTGTGCAGCTATGGTGGATGGAGCTTGGAGGTGGAGGAGGATTGAGGATGCTTGAGCTAGCATCTAGGATTGTGGAGCTACCGACATGTGGAGAGAGGAGACAACTCATTTCGGCATCAAGGTAAGCTCACTCCTACCCAATCTCTTCAATAACATGCTTGAGAGGTGGCTGATTTACAGCTTTAGGAAAATCCACACTTCTTCTAGTCACTTCCTTAGATATCCCTGCATTATCTTCATCTCTCTTTTGTTTCTCTTCCACAAGTACATCCGTGTTTTGCCCTTTTGCTGAATATACATCCACTGAATATGCATCTACCGATGATTCCCAACCAGTTATGTCACGAATGTCTTGCCTTGCATGATACATTTCACTATCAGTAACTTTTCTCTTTTCAATTGCATGTAAAGCATGTGTCCATATTACAGCCTTTGGACCAAGTATCACTTGGCCATGCATTCTATCCAACTAAAAGTAGAAGCATGTATAGCCGCATAAGCATTTCGAACAGCCAAGTCTTCCAACAACTTCTACATACCTCCCTTTCCAAAATTCAAAGCAAGAGGCAATCCTATTTCTTGTGAATGGATCTTGCCCCAAAAGATGAGGTGTTGTGGCAAGGCCCCCAGATAGGTAGCACAATCCTCTCTCTCATGCTGCAAACTATCACACCACATGTTCAAATTCAAAGAGGCAGATAGATGTCGGACAGAGTGAAGCAGCTGGCTTCGTCTCTCATACTTCATTATACATACCACACTCAATAGTGAAAATACAACCTAAGGTCATAAGACCATTCACACCAAAGGCACCGACTTATTTAATGTATCTAACTACTATGGCTAGACTAGCTGTGTCCAGCTCATGTCGGTCAACACACACAAAATGAGCTTGATATTCTAACACTCCCCCTCAAGCTCAAGACAGCATATGTACTCCAAGTAGCTGTCTAAAACCACATAACTTATCTTTACCCAGAGACTTGGTAAAGATATCTGCTACCTGCTCATCAGTCCTCACATGCATAAGATCAACCTTTCCTGCAAGGACCATCTCACGAATAAAGTGGTAGTGTACCTCTATGTGTTTTGTCCTGGCATGGTAAACTGGATTCATGGCCAGGAGTACACTACTCAGATTATCACATAACAGTTTCACTGGAACATCAACCTGAATATCCAAGTCAGCCATAAGCTTGAGCAGCCAAGCAATCTCACATGCTGCCAATGCAGCCCCCCTATACTCTGCCTCAGTACTAGATAAAGCAACCGTAGGCTGTTTCTTGCTGCTCCAACTGATCATGCCGCTACCAAAGCCAAAGGCATAGCCACTCGTAGATCATCTATCAGTTGAGCATCCTGCCCAATCTGCATCTGTGTATCCAATCAGTGTCAAGGGCTTATCTCTGACATAGAACAACCCATAGTCTACAGTGGACTTAACATACCTCATGATGCGTCTAACTGCATCCAAGTGCGGCTTTCTCGGCTTCTGCATAAACTGGCTTATCAGCCCTACTGCATAGCTCAAGTTAGGCCTAGTGATGGTCAAGTAAATCAGACTGCCGACCATCTGCTTGTACATAGTCACATCTTCTACTTCAGCCCCAGTGTTCATGTCTAGCTTTACATTCTGGTCCAGAGGTGTATCCAGTGGTTTGCATTCAGCCATGCCATACTTCTTAAGCATTTCCATGGTATAGTGCTTCTGTATCAGCCATAAGCCATTTTCAGCTGGTACAACCTCAATACCCAAGAAATACTTCAGATTTCCCAGATCTTTCATGTCAAATTCAGATTTCAACATCTTCATAGCATGCTGAATTCCCCTATCATCATCTCCAGTGATTATCAGGTCATCAACATATATGACCAGCACTACCAAGCCACTGTCAGCCTTCTTTGTAAACAGGCTGTGATCAGCCCTGCCAACAACAAATCCAAGACTCTGCAAGTAACTGCTGATCCTAGCATGCCAGGCTCTCAGAGCTTGTTTCAGCCCGTATAATGCCTTTTTCAGCCTGCATACATAATGCTGAAAATCAGGGTGCTCATACCCTTCCGGCTAAACCATGTATACATCCTCTGCTAAATCACCGTTGAGGAATGCATTCTTAATATCCATCTGCTGTAATTTCCAGCCTTTAGCAGCGGCCAAGGCAATAACAGTTCGTATGGTTGCCATTTTTGCAACCGGACTGAATGTTTCATCATAATCCAAGCCATACTGCTGAGCATATCCTTTAGCGACCAGCCTTGCTTTGTACCTTTCCACACTGCCATCAGACTTACATTTGATTTTATAAACCCATTTGCAGCCAACAGACTTTTTCCCTTCAGGCAGTGGTACCAAATCCCAAGTCTGATTTTCAGCCAAGGCTTTCATCTCTTCGTCCATAGCCATGCACCAATTTTCATCCTTTGCTGCTTCAGCATAAGTACCTGGTTCTTTGATCTCCATCACTTTTGTCATGTACGCATAATGCTTTGCAGAGTAGCTATTGTATGTCAACCTGTCAATAGGGTATCTGACCCTCTGCGAGCGTCTAAGCTGTGGTGCACTACTCGATTTACCTCTCTCATGAGGCGGAATGTACCTGTTCTGCCTCGTGCCAGGCGTATAGACAGTCGGAATACCAAGTTCGCTATCTAAAGTATCACTAGACTCATAGCCTGAAGTCATTCTGCCAGGTGTCATCATACCATCCTCAATAACTTTCTCTTTTCCTTTGCTATCCAAGACATCATGTCTCCCCCTCACTGACATACCCGTGTCAGTGGACGGTGAGCTCCTCAATCTCCCTGTCCATGGGGATACTGTTTGACTGATAGGTCCTGTCATAGCAGTGCTCTGCTGCAAATCAACTGTAGAGACATGAGTGGAAGGCATATCGGATGGCACTGCAACTGGTGATACATATCAAGAGCCCAACTCATCAAAGATGACATCCTTGCTTACCAAAGTCTCCTTGGTAGAGGGATCATAACATTTGTATGCCTTCTTCTCCTGCGAGTATCCAATGAACACACTCTTATGCGCTTTGGGATCCAGCTTTTTCCTTTTCTCATCTGGAATGTGCACATAAGCAAGACAGCCAAAGACCTTCATGTGTCTTACATCCGGCTTATAGCCATAGAGCCTCTCAAACGGTGTCATGTCATGAATGCCTGCAGTGGGAGTCCTGTTCAGAATATATGCGACTGTCACAACAGCCTTTGCCCAATAGTAAAGAGGCATATGCTTCTCATTCATCATGGCCCTAGCAGCTTCCATCAGAACCCTGTTCTTCCTTTCAGCTACTCCGTTTCGCTGCGGAGTGTAGCTGCAGGTTAGCTACCTACGAATGCCATTTTCAGCCAAAAAATCAGCAAATTCATTGGAGACATACTCCCCACCGCTATTAGATCTCAAGCAAGAGATGTAACACTCAAATTTCTTCTCAACCTGTGCTTTAAATTTCTGAAAAACAGCAAAGACCTCATCTTTTGTTTTCAATATGTAAAGCCAGGTATATCGACTGTAGTCATCAATGAAAGATACATAGTATCTGGAACCCCCCATAGATGCATTATGAGCTGGTCCCCAAACATCAGAGTGCACTAACTGCAGTGGTCGTGTAGTCTGTCTTACATGCCTGACAAACGGCAATCGTGACTGCTTACCAAACTGGCAAGCCTTGCATACATGACCAATATCTGAATATTGGAATCTAGGTAACCCTGTTACTAGCTGCTTCTTCTGCATGGTCTGCAACCTCTGCAAATTTACATGCCCCACTCTCTTGTGCCAAATCTCTAAGTCCCTGATAGTACCAGAACCCTGGACAAACATAGCAGAGTTCAGCTCTGGCAGTGTAGTATCAAGAGTGAACATTCTTCCATTTCTGTGGCCTTTCGCGATCAACTTGCATCCATTGCCAAACTCTTCAATAAAGCAGCCATGCTTATTGAAGCGAACCTGCAAGTTCTGCTCTGTCATTTGGCCCACAGACAATAGGTTCTTCGTAATCGAAGGGACATGCAAAACATCATGAAGATTCTTCTTCCTGCCATCATGTACAACTAGAGGCACTTTGCCTTTATGCTCAATGCTATGCTGCGTGTCATCACCTGTGCATACATAGCCATGCTTTTCAGCCACCATATCCGTGAACCAATCACCATGAGGGGTCATGTGATTCGATGCCCCCGAGTCAATGTACCACACTGCATCATCAGATGATTTTTCAGCAACCTTATCTTTGACATATTGCATGGCAAACAGTCTATCACCAGAGTCATCTGCCTGACTGGACGTAGCATAATGTCCATGCTGCTTGCCCTTCTGATTTCCCTGCTTCTTCCAACAATCCTTTGCAATATGCCCATACTTTCCGCAGTAGTGACAATCCTTATCTTTATTTGGATTGTCTGACTGATGCTACTGCTGCCATGAGCCTCTGCCACGGGAGTTAGATCTCCCCCTGCCTCGAAAGTTACCACTACCTCTTGCAGTTGATGACTGCTGATTGCTATTACTATAGGATGCATTCTGCTAGCCTCCTCTGCCAGATCCATAGCCTCTACCACGGCTACCACGACCACGCTGATTCGAATAAAAAACTGCATCCTTATTCTTTGAGCTGCTTGACCCTGTAGCTAAGCCAAGCTTCACCTCTTCATGAATCAATAATGCAACCAGCTCATTAAAATCAGGCATCTCAGCCCGCACAGATACTGAAGTGTCAAAAGACTTGTACTCCGGACCCAAGCCATTTAAGGTCACTGCAACCATATCCTCATCTTCTACCTGTGAGCCAACAAATGCGAGCTGATCTGCTAAGGTTTTAATCTCCGTGACATAGTCCTGTATGGATCTGTTCTTCCTCTCTACATTGTTGAATTTTTGCTTCAATTGTATCTTCCTAGCACTCGTAGTTGTGCCATAGTACCTAACCAATATGTTCCATGCATCTGCTGGGGATTTACAGTTCATGATCTGCATCACCATAGCATCCGAGATACATAATGATAGCCAATGTAACACTCTGCGAGCTCTTTCCGTCCAGGCTCAATGCACTCGTCTTTGATCAACTGTAGGATTCCTATCTGGAACTTCAGGTTCAGCCTCAACACCTGTCACTAAGTCCCAATATCCTTTGCCTATCAGAAAGTTCTCCATGCAGAACTTCCATATTGCATAATTTCATGCTATCAAGCTTTTCTCCCACAATCTGGGTTACATTATCAGTTCTATCAGCATTTGCCATGTTGCAGACCTTGCCTGGCTACCTGCAAACCAAGATCTTCTTAACAGTTCAACTTCAGCCCGGAATTGTTTATGACAGTTTTCTGCAATTAATTGCAGAAAAAAACCAGTAAATTTCAGTCAAATATCAGCCCAAACAAAGTCACAATCAGTTGATCCAACTCATAAAGACAACTGCCAATACATATGCCTGATGTTCGGTTCAGATTTAACTCCTGCAGATCCACTGCCAGGGTCCAAAAGCATGCAATCCAAACCTATAAACTGCAATTACAGCAGCCTTTTCAAAGTCAAACTCCACCTAGATACATGTAATGCATGTTCCAAAACTACTTAGTTGACTTCTGGTACATGTGTCAAGCCATGCATAGGCAAAGAACCTCAAAACAGTGGATTAATTTCAGTCCCAAAAATCCATAAACCATTTGCATTACTTCCGTTTCCAATGCTCAAGCATTCAACAGTCATAGACCAAGTCTTCAAGTACTTGTGGAACAAACCCAGCCAACTAGTTATTCAGAAATAACCAATTTTATGTCTGCAAGTTTTTTTTCAGTTTTTCAGCCTATCACATGCTCTCAGATCAGGCCATTTCAAGCTCCAAGTTTATGTCAAAAATACCCAAGAAGTATGACATGTCTTCTACCAAGCATCAAGTGCTATATCCAAGTTCAATGTACATGCCAAAGAGCATCCAAATATGCAGACTTCCCAAGTGTACAATGTCACTGTAAGTTCACTGACAGTTCAGCCCTGTGTATTCAGATCTATACACCTCTATTACAGCTCCCACATGAGCTCCCACAAGAGCAATAGTAAGATATACCCTCCAAGAACCTTCCTTGGTATGCATCCAAGCTCTATGCCACTTGACAAGTGCTATACTCGTTGAATCTCAGCCAATGAGAGCAGCCTGTTCATAGGCACAGTCCACATAGACTGTTCAGAATATATTCAGATCAGATTTGCCCACTTGTTGATGCTCAACGGAGCTTTGGTGAATCTCCAGACAAGCCACACTCCTGGTGATGCTCAATAGAGCCTTGGTAAGCAGTCCATGTGCTGAATCTCAGCCATGGAGTTCAGCCTGAAAACAGGCGCAAACACACTGGCTGGGCAGATCTGTGCTGCTGCACGTCTTGCTCATTACTGTAGTAATAATGCACTCACTGGTGCTCAATCAGTCCTTGGAAGACTCCTCAGCAAAAGCCAGAGCTCCTACTTCAAGCAACGAAACTCCAATGCTGCACAGTACATACCTCTGTGTGACCATTGATGGAAATGACAGTCAATCCTCTTCTTTTTCCAGCTCTTCAGTTCACTCTTCAAGTCTTCTTCTTGAGTGCATTCCACCAGTGAGCCCATTCATGGCTCTGATACCATGTTCAAATTCAAAGAGGCAGATAGATGTCAGACAGAGTGAAGCAGCTGGCTTCATCTCTCACACTTCATTATACATACCACACTCAATAGTGAAAATACAACCTAAGGTCATAAGACCATTCACACCAAAGGCACCGACTTATTTAATGTATCTAACTACTATGGCTAGACTAGCTGTGTCCAGCTCATGTCGGTCAACACACACAAAATGAGCTTGATATTCTAACACCACATACATCTTTTTCTTGGCTTAGGGGCTACTACCCATCCCCTTTCCTCTTGTCCTTTTTAATCCAAATTTGCAACCTTCAATTGAAGATCCCAGATGCTTTTGACCAATTAATCTAATACATCTTCCCTAATAGTGGGAACAATAGCAGGTACAGCCATAGGGTTAGCCACAAAAGTGGGTGGCTTACTGGATACGTCAACTCTTTTGCCTGTAACAGTGGGTAGGCTAGAGACATGTATGTAATCTTTCTCTTCTTCTATGTTTTTTCAGAAGTGTAGTAAGAGCTTCCTTGACATGTCTCCACTCTATTTTAAGACATGTCTCTATAGTATGATCCTCTAGCAAATCATCAAGATTGTCTTAAAGCTTAGGATCTGCTGCTTCTAGAAACAATTCAATTTTTTGACTTGCAAGAGCTTGTTGTTTTGCAAGATCTAACTACTCAAATCGACTTCAATTTCTCTTAAAAATTATGTAGCCACAAGACCCTTATTGGGTTTTAAAACCCACTCGTGAAACATTTTGCGCATAATCAAACTAGTATCTTCAATGTAAAATTCTTCCCTGAGTGTCATCTTGAAAGATACCTAGTCAACATCTTGCATGTACAATTCAATAATTCATGCTTTCAATTCATGTACAGTGATCCGAACAAAATATTGGCTCCATGTAAGTTGAGACACCCCAAAGAATTCCATCTTTTGAGCATAGGTATGTACATATGCAGATACATTCCTACCATTGAAAAACTTCATCTCACGCTCAACTGCTTGCAAAGCATTCATCACAACAATTTCTGTTTGAGCAAAAGCCTACATCACCTGTTGTTGTTGTCATACTTACATAAGCATGTTCATATTCTACACTAACAGCTGCAAAACATCATTGGAAATTGTGCTCAAAGATTCTCCCATCTTGTCTTTCCTTCTGACGACCTTTCATGTCGGGTTCAACGATGTCGGAGGGGTTTTAGTTGAGAGGTCGTATCCATTAGGGATCTGAGATAGAAGGAAGTAGAGAATAGGAGATGGAAGAAAAGAAAAAAAAAAGACAAGAGGTAAACATGATAAAGACAAAGCACAATGAATCAAATCACTATGTATTGATAGAACCTAAAATCCCTTGTCTGGCACTACTCAGAAGCAATATCCAAGCATTAGATCTCCTAGAACTCCCTCGTAAACCAAAAACGTGCATCCAAAACAACAACTTCTTCTCTACTACTCGGAACCCAAATTTGATGGTTTTGTTGACTCTGAAAGGGGGTAAAACTTGAGGACAGCTGATCAGGATTCTCCTGAATCACTCCATCTTCTTGTCCTAGTTCAAAGAGTTATTTGCTGCTTGTCAACTGCGATCGCGATGCGTGTGATTTCTTCCATCTTTCTTTTTTATGAAAAATCCCAAAACTGGCTTAAAAATCCATTGCTTTTTGCATGCTACCCTATTTTAGAAGTTTCCCTAGATTTTTAGGATATTTATAATAAATAATATCAAAAATATCAAAAATAGACTAAAATTATCCAAAAATCTAGTATTTTTAAAGCATCCATGCTAGGACACTAGCACTAATGACTCAAATTACACTGACACTCTAGATCAATAAGAAAGTCAGATAATGATGCACTCTAGAGTTTTTCACATTGTGTTCGCGTAGTGGCACAACAGTGGGTAAGATTGAGAGATGCATCAACACCCTAGGTTGCACTACATGAACAAATCCTAGATGTCACAAAAAGACAGTCTGGCTGAAAGCACTAGTAAAAGAGTGTAGAGCTTAATGTAAAGCAAGTGATTGCATTAGAAAAAAAATGAACTTACAAATGGGCCTTTTAGTCCCTCCCTCTCTCCTCCTTAAAATAAGGAAAAGAGGAGAGAAGAATAGTAAAATAATCCTCTTCTCTCTCCACTTTTGCAATCTTATTTTGCCTTTTTTATATTATCTACAAAAATATACTCAGATTCCTTCTCTCTCCTCATTCAAGAAATATTTTTCAACCAAATTTTATATTAAAAAAGAAGTTGGTTACGAGATTGTGGTGCTTAGTTTTCAATGCAAAATGATTAGTAGATACGAGATATCTGATTTTTTAATTGAGAATAAGAAAAATAAAATTTCAAAAGTTCCTTTTAAGATATTTTGGGGATTTTTTATATTCTAGCTTTTGGTCAAAAAACAAACCAACTGGTCAAATTTCGTGTTTTTTGGAAATGTTTTTGGATGTAAAATAGAAGTGTCTAAAATACGAAAAGTTTTTGACATCCCTACTCGCTGAGCTATTTCTCCTCATATCTATACTCTCTCATGGCTCTATTGTGACCTCTTCTCTGTGTTTATGCAACCTTCATTAATATAGTGAATTACTTACACCCTCCTTTCCCTTGGCAGCTTTGTGTGCCTCTCTGTGCATCTCCACTATACCTCTTGTGACAACCAAGTAGGCTCCCCATTTCTATTAATAGTAAAATGAATACACAAAAGAAGGAGTTGCATACTGAGGTGAAGATTGAATACACCCCATTATTCAAAAGAACCCAATGTACCAATGTCAACCCTCAAGTTTTGCAAAGTTACATGCAAATGGGATTGAAACATGTGGATTTGTGGGTTGATGGGGGAATCTACCCAATTGACCCCTTAAACAATAGACCTCCAACTTTCTCAAGAATCACAAATTTGCTAAAGTATGTGTGCAAGGGTGAAAATGGGTTACTCGGTTACACTAGGCGGCTCAATGATCAGGGGTTCAAAGTATTTACAACTTACTAAGAAACCATAAAAACTTATTATGATGTGATCGCTGCACATCAACTTCATATACAATAGCTCATAGGACAAGTGGTACAGCTACACATCAACTTCATATACAACAGCTCATAGGACAAGTGGTAGAGCTGAATGACACTATAATTCAACAAAACAATCAAATTATTTCAATGCACGACACTATCAATGACATTGGTATCTCATATGAGGAGGCAAAGACACAATTGGACGACTTGAGAAAGATCAATAGCAAGCTAACACAAGAGCGCAAATGAAAGAAGAAGCCAATCAATGAGTTAACTATGAATAGTGGCTAGTGGAAGCGACGTATCAAAGCATGTAAGGTAGCTCAGAAAGAGAACCTAGGTGAGGGTGAGGGTGAGGTTGGATCGTGTATTAGTAGATTACCGAAGGCAAGTACATTAAAAAACACTTTTAGCAATCCTAAGTTTAAGGTTGTGAAGGAAAAGGTGATTGATTGAACATCAAAATATGTGTCAAATGAGTTCTCAACTATGGATGCACAATCTATTTGTGGCAGGGCCAGTATTAGCACAACGACTTACTCAAAGATATTCAAAGGTGTGAAGGTTGGGTTTGGTCGTGTGTTGAAGAGAAATAGAATCATGTCTCTTCCTCAATCTTGAAAGTTAATAGAGGCTCGACAGCAACTTAATATAAAGATTTTGGAGTTGATAGGAGATCCCATGCATGTTCAATGCATGAAAACACTAAAGGTTCGGACCAAAAATGCATATGAGATGAAGTTCACCGAACTCAACGATTACTATTTAGATTTGTACAAGGTGCAATTGGCAATGATAATGTACTACAATATGTCTGTTGAGGAATGTAATGGTAAATTGCAGTTTGTTAAAAAATTAGATGAAAGTGAGGTAGTCAAAGGAGTAAAGCTTGAAAGAGTTAGTGTAACTCTGACAGATGAATTTTTATGCCGAGAAGTGCTTAAAAATAGCCAAAAATTACGAATATCAGGGAAAAAATAGAGTTCATCGAAGGCGGCGATGGCAATCAGTACGATTTTAAGCGGCAAGTGCCTAAAGCGCTAGTGCTAATTTTCATGGGAAATCAAACGGTGGCGAATGGCCGAGGTCAAGTTTTCCTAGATGCAAAACCACGTCAAGAATCCAACGCAAGTGTCAGATCTCCATTCCGAGGTCGTTTGATTCCCCATTTAGTCTCGGCAAGGTTCAGGGTTGTGAAGCAGCTACTGGATCCAGAAGCCAAGAAGAGTATGACGGGCCCCAGCTTTGTAGATTTCGATGCCATGGAGCCACCCATTCAGATGGATCTCGAATCCGATGTCGTTTGCCCCCCCAAAACGGAAAAATCCACTTGCCAAAAGTGTGAATGCAAAATGCATGAACTAGATATTTGGGGATTAAGCCTTAAAGCTCTAATTAAGAGCTTAGCAAGAAAAAAATGCCACGATATGAAACAATGGGGGGGAAGGGGGGGGGGGGGGACGTCAGTTTTTTGCGCCCCCTTTTTTCTCCCCTTATGATGCATTTTCAAATCAGAGGAATGGAGAGGAATGCTCCTGGGCCTGGAATGCTTATATCCTTTGCCCTCCATTGCCACAAACAGATCAAGAAATGATGCACTGAGTCAAGAGAACAAAAACCAGTCTTTCTCTCTCCTCCTTCTCTCTCTTGCATAGAGGCAATTCGTGTGCAAGAAATCAAGGAGAGGGGATGAAGAATGCTTGTCTAGCTATGATCGGGGATTGCTTCAAAATGAAGAGGAGGCTGAAGAAAGAGATTCAACACTAAAGAATGGTTGCTGGTCGGTCTATGTGCTACCCAAAATAATTATTAAAAAACCCGCAACACGCAAGACACGCGGTATGCTTCAATTTTATAAAGAAATTTGATTGTTTTTGTTGTTTCATGGTCCAAATGTTGTTCATATGCAATGAAATTTTGTTTGAACCTTGTTTACATCATAATTGAGGGATCTAACTACAGAAATACAGAACCTGTAATGATTTAGAGCTATTATTAATTCTTTAAAACCCGTAAAATGTCATTTTTAATAGAAATTAGTGATTTTTTCAATTTTGAGTTGGAGAAAAGGGATGGAAATGGAATAAGATCGGAGAAAATGTTAAGTTTCAGTCAAAAATAATAAGCCAATACAAGTAAATAAAAAATACCTATTTTCTATGAATAATAAATAGAAAAAATAGTAAAAATAGAGGAAATTAGGATTTTTGCGCTAAAAAAATATGGAAAAATAAGATTTATGTGCGTGAATGTTTGGCAAGGTTAAAGCATGAGGTTAAGCCTCATTTTTACCTCATCTTTTGTGTTATAGTCCGTGTTTATCGCTTTTTACATACAAAAGTGATACAAAACAACCATTTACACCTATGCACTGCAGCAACACCTAAATGGTGAGGGGGGGATGAAGGTTGTGTGACAATCTAATTGCTGAAAAGATACAAATTCTGATTTCCCTCTTTGTGCATAGCATTTAGGGGTCATTCGACAAGTAAATATAGGTGACTAGTAGCACGGAAGTTCCGATGCTAGTCCCTAAAGCAGCCCAGCAACACTTAGTTAAAATTCATGAAAGGGCTATTTTTTGCACCTCACATGGCTGGTTTTTTAATCATAAAATGGCTGTGCACAATTGTCATACACCTTGCATCAAGCATGCTACGTGGTATCTCTTGGAATGCATTGCAATTGATTGGTAAACTTTGACCAACACTGAGAGGACATGAAACCTAAGCTGTAGGGTTAGATGGGTGTTTCCATGGGGGAAAGTTTTGTGAGGCAAATCAAAATCTCCTAGAACGCTGAATTATAAAAGAGTGGAGTTTGTGCGAATGTTATATGTGTTAGCGACGCATCTTGGGGCTAATCCCTGAGGTATAGGAGAGTCGCAATGGAGCCGCGGCAATCAACCGAGAGGTGCTTCCCTATGTGTGTATTACAAGGCATTATGCCTATATGTTATGGGATCTCCCTCTGAGGATAAGAGAAGGTGAACATTGGACTACATAGTGGATATAAATGCAAAATTGTCATAAGCAATTAGTGCAAAGTGAGTTTTAGACACTCCTAGCCCATGAGGCCGTGTGGTGGGGTTGTCTGTCATATGCATGAGATCTAGCTAGTGCCATAGCCAATGCCGGCCCATTTTAGGTTCCATTAGTGGTGCGTTTGCTGGGAGCTGCCTATAAGTGGTCGTCTCCGAATCTAGGTTGTAAAGGGACCTAAGTTTATAATTTCCATCAGGAGTATGCTAAGCTAACCATAAAATGGGGTTTGTTCAAGGATGGAAAACCTTGGCTTTCCCTATACAAAACTTACTGATGGACTTAGTTAGTTATGTAGAGCATGAGTCCTCTACAGAAGATAATTTAGGTGATGAGAATAGTAACTAGTTATTGGTTACCCCATTCTCTAATGCAATGACATGGGCCGAGGTTCGCCTTGGTGTAGTCTCTACCCAAGAGAAATCATGTATAGCCATCCATCAAATTAGAGGGCATGGGACCGGTATGTTGGAAGCTATGGCAGTCATGGCATCAACAAGTGATTATACTAAAGCCATAGTGCCATGGGAAAATTTTGACATATAGTGGAGTGCAGTTATAGCTGAAACATCCCATGTGGTGGGGCATCATGCCAAAATTTTAAGTATCACAAGGATGTTAGAAGCCCTAGATGTAAAGGGAAAACCGTTGCTTAAAAGACACGGTCCCCAGGTCCTAAGTACTAAGGATAAGTTTGCTTTTGATGAGGGGCAGAAGCTCCTAGATAAAGCCATCATGGAACTGCCTAGGAAGGGGCAAGATATGGAAGATCCTCTAAGAAAGGATCGGAATGACATGCTAAGAGCTATAGGTCTCCCTAGACCACTTTATGAGTTGGCAGAAAGGGACATTAAGGATAATATTAACCTCCCTACACCAGTAAAGGTGGAAATGGAAGAGGTTGGAGACCCTAAGACAGTAGAGTTAGGCCATGATTACGAGGATTTTAATGGCCCAGTGTTGATCCCGAAGGAAAGGACTAAATGTCCTCCTCCTTATAGGAATCTCCTAGTGTTTCATGGGCTGGTTAATGAGGATCCGATGGTGCATTTATGAGAATACAGCCTAACTTGCCTTGCAAGTGGGTTCAATGATATTTATCTGATGCTCGTATTCTCAAGTACCATAAAGGGAGAGGCTAGAAAATGGTATTGGAGCCTCCCAAGGGGGTCTATTAAATCCTTTGAGGAGTTGAGTGATCGATTTTTAGATGAATATGAAAAGAAGATGCCTATGACCCAAGTTTTAGGGCAGCTGAGGTAGATTAGGCAAGAGTCCTATCCTTCTGTTAAAGAATACGTTAGAGCCTTTGATGATATTCTAAGGCTTTGGCCAAGAAGAGCTACTGCATTGCCAGGTGATGTGCTATGTGAGCTCTTTTTGAGTGGCTTAGAGATTAACATGCAAATCCAAGTGGGATTGTGGAATCCTAAGTCGGTAAGGGAAGCAAAGATGCATGCCATTGATTATGAGGGACATATTCAGAGATGTTGGGAAAACTTTTGGAGTTTTCCCCATTCAGTACAAGTGCATCCTAGCTTCCAACCATTTCTACAAGGAGATAGCTCACTTGTTGATACCAAGCTAGCCTATGAGAGGAACCTTGGTAGCCAAAATCTCCAAGCAGAAAATGGCAATAGTAGGGATAATATACCCTCTGGGGATAAAAAGTTTCCAAGCCCAATAAGTCCCATCAAGGCTTGCAACACTTACATGAGAGGTAGTTGTGATGGTGGAATTGATAGAACCATTAGGTCTACAAGCTTAGATGAGCATTCTGAGTGGTTCTAGTTGTGCTCCTAGTAAGGCCTTTGAGAGACCTTTCCAATTTATAGATGAATCATGCTTTCGAGTAGATGTTATTCCTTTTAGTAAAATCATGGTTCCTATGGCTAAGTAGTTGCAAAGTGGACAAAGGAAAGGGAAGACATCTCATATGAAGAAGATGCACCATGCCAAAGATCCACCTGTACTAAATAGAAGCCATAAGGCTATGAGGCCATTTGGAAATGGTGATAAATCCACAGTGAGTCCATTGGACCAATGTGGGCAGATGAGGAAATCCAAGAATATGAAAAGGAATATGAGATGGGTTTGGAGGCCCAAAACCCCTAAAAATACTATTGGTGTGTCAGATGAAGGGCCAGGAATTGCATGTGGACATGTTTTGATGGATTCCCAAGAGGATGCGACTAAATGCCATAATGCGACATCTGACAATAGGGACCATCGCCTTGAGATGCATTTATGTGATGGGTCTAGGCTTGAAGCTCTGTCTAGTTTGGATCGTATCATTGACAAAATGTAATGGTCCAATTAGAGAAGAGTTGAATGATCATAAATCCATGATTCTCCCTGCAGGAGGAGTTACTGGAAAGTTGGGACAAGCAATCCGTTTGAATGACGACCACGGGGATGGGACATATCAACCTAATGATGTCATTCATTCAGCTCATAGTACCCAAGAAGAGATGACCATTATTACTGAGATATTTGTAGAAAGGCTTGGACTAGTGGATCTACAAAGAGTATAGATCAAGCTTTTAGCTAACTCGCATGAGTAGATGAGGCTAGTCCTCCTATTTTATGCTATCCTAATTAGTTTGATATGATGTGCTATATATGTTAAGGAGAGCATACATTGCATAGATTAGAATGAACTATCCATTTTAGGCGAAGAGGGCCAGTTAGTTTGCAGTGAAAAGTGCTATTTTTTTAGGCCAAGAGGGCCCTATCTCTATTTGGTGCAGGTATATTTAATGTTTTGTTGTTTTAGTGATTGTGCCATACAGGTTGACGAAGTTGCTAGAGGGAGCCTTTGCTGCAAAGAAGCTTCTTGTAGCCATTCCAGGTGGTTTCGTTCTCTTTTCCAGTTTTTTCGCTTAAGCAATTAATGATATATGTGCGGGTGAGGGTTATTTTCTTTTGTTTGTTGGGGACCGGCAATCAAGGCATGAAGTCCCAGGTTTAGTTTAAGTATGTCTGGGGGAGGTCTGAGTAGTTCTTGCCTCCTGCAAGGCATTGTCAGGCATTGAAAGACTTGTTTTAGATGGGAGTTCTAGTGACCCTATTCTGCTGACCTGTTAGGAAGTCATTCTAAAAGTTCCTGTTAGTTGTGACGCAGTTAGAGAAGCCTACTAAAATAATGAAGGAAAGAGACAAAATCCTAAAGATCTGAAAGACAATATATGAAATGATATGTAGGTGTGTATAAAGGGGTTCTAACCCCTATAAAAATAGAAAAGGAAGGAAAGGAAAATCCTTGAGCGGTTGTTTGTCGCCTTGCGAAGGCCTGGTAGGTTCCTGGGGATGAGAAAAGACTCGGGGCCGATGCCTTGCCTTCCTTGGGGTGACATCTTGCCATAAAATAAAGAAAATATAAGAAGGTTGGAGCGAAAATAAAAGTGAGCATTAGAAAAGGATTAAGTGTCGCCTCATGAGGGCTTGGTAGGTTCTTGGGCACCAAGACAGGACCTGAGGCCAATGCCCTATTCTCCTTGGGTCACTATACTCAGCTCCCTCCTTTTTACATGCTCGAGTATGGAAAATGAGAGGTTAAAACAGTAATGTGCTAAAAGAAGTTATTTCTTGATCAGGCTATAGGAGTCCTCGCCTAGTAGAAGCTCCTAGTTGAGTTGTCCTTAGTTAGGTAGGCAGTTCAGATCACCACTTAGGGCAACCTCTTTGATAGTTCCTTTTATCTTGGCTATGTTGGAGTAGTTGGTTAGTGACTAGCTTCGGGCCTTCTATCAGATTATGTTGGGCCTACTCCTCATGGATTTCATGCCTTGGGTTTTTCAGGGGATAGGGTATGAGCTGTGTTGTGCTTTGATGTGTATCTTTTTTGTATCAATTTGATACTTTCTGTGGTTGTTTTTTGTGTAGATCTATTCATGGGATTTGAAGGGATGAGTCGCCCTATCATGTGGTCGCCAATGACAGATGATTTTTTATGCCAAGAAGTGCTTAAAAATAGCAAAAAATTATGAATATCAGGGAAAAAATAGACTTCGTCGAAGGCGGCAGTGGCAATCAATACAATTTTAAGTGGCAAGTGCCTAAAGCACTAGTGCTAATTTTCATGGGAAATCAAACGATGGCGAATGGCCAAGCTGGAGTTTTCCTACATGCAAAACGACATCAGGAATCCAACACAAGTGTCAGATCTTCATTCTAAGGTCGTTTGATCCCCCATTTAATCCCGTCAAGGTTCAAGGTTGTGAAGCTACTACTGGATCCAGAAGCAGAGAAGAGCATGACAGGGCCCAACTTTGTAGATTTCGATGCCATGGAGCCACCCGTCTAGATGGATCTCGAATCCGATGTCGTTTGCCCCCTAAAAATGGAAAAATCCACTTGTCGGAAGTGTGAATGCAAAATGCATGAACTAGATTTTTGAGGATTAAGCCTTAAAGCTCTAATTAAGAGCTTAGCAAGCAAAAAATGCTACGATATGAAACGATGGGGGGGGAGGGGGGCATCAGTTTTTTGCGCCCCCTTTTTTCTCCCCTCATGATGCATTTTCAGATCAGAGAAATGGAGAGGAATGCTCTTGGGCCTGGAATGCTTCTATCCTTTGCCCTCCATCATCACAAACAGATCAAGAAATGATGCACTTAGTCAAGCGAACAAAAATGAGTCTTTCTCTCTCCTCCCTCTCTCTCCTGCGCATAGAGGCAATTCCTGTGCAAGAAATCAAAAAGGAGAGGGGATGAAGAATGCTTGTCCGGCCGTGATCGGATTGGTTCAAGTTGATGAGGAGGCCGAAGAAAGAGTTTCATCATTGAAGAATGGTTGATGATCGGTCTGTGGGCTGCCCATAATAATTATTAAAAACCCGCAACACGCAAGACACACGGTATGCTTCAATTTTATGAAGAAATTTGATTGTTTTTGTTGTTTCATGGTCTAAATGTTGTTCATATGCAATGAGATTTTGTTTGAACCTTGTTTACATCATGATTGAGGGCTGTAACTATAGAAATACAGAACCCGTAATGATGTAGAGCCGTTGTTAATTCTTTAAAACCCATAAAATGTCATTTTTAATGGAAATTAGTGGTTTTTTCGATTTTGAGTTGGAGAAAAGGGGTGGAAATGGGATAAGATCAAAGAAAATGTTAAGTTTCAGTCAAAATAATAAGACAATACAAATAAATCATAAAATACCTATTTTTCATGAATAATAAATAGGAAAATTTAACAAAAAATAGAGAAAATTGGGATTTTTGCGCTCAAAAAATATGGAAAAATAAGATTAATGTGCGTGAGTGTTTGGCAAGGTTAAAGCATGAGGTTAAGACTCATTTTGGCCTCATATTTTGTGTTATAGTCTATGTTTATCGCTTTTTGCATACAAAAATGATACAAAACAACCATTTACACCTATGCATCGCAGCAACACCCAAACGACGGTGAGGGGGGGATGAAGATTGTGTGACGATCTAATTGCTGAAAAGATACAAATTCTGATTTCCCTCTTTGTGCATAGCATTTAGGGATCGTTCCATAAGTAAATATAGGCGACTAGTAGCACGGAAGTTCCGATGCTAGTCCCTAAAGCAGCGCAGCACGTAACGCTTAGTTAAAATTCATGAAAGGGTTGTTTTTCGCACCTCACATGGCTAGTTTTTTTATCATGAAATGGTTGTGCACAATTGTCATATACCTTGCATCAAGCATGCCACGTGGTATCTCCTAGAATGCATTGCAATTAATTGATAAACTTTGACCAACGCTGAGAGGACAAGAAACCTAAGCTATAGGGTTAGACGGGTGCTTCCATGGGGACAAGTTTTGTGAGGCAAATCAAAATCTCCTAGAACACTGAATTATGAAAGAGTGGAGTTTGTGCGAATGTTATATGTTTTAGTGATGCATCTTGAGGCTAATCCCTGAGGTGTAGGAGAGTCGCAGTGGAGCCACGGCAATCAGCCAAGAGGTGCTTCCCTATGTGTGTATTACGAGGCATTATGCCTATACGTTATGGGATCTCCCTCTAAGGAGAAGGGAAGGTGAACGTTGGACTACATAGTGGATACAAATGCAAAATCATTATAAGCATTTAGTGCAAAGTGAGTTTTAGATGCTCCTGGTCCGCGAGGCCATGTGGTGGGGTTGTCTGTCGTATGCATGAGGTTTGGCTAGTGCCATAGCCAGTGTCGACTCATTTTAGGTCCCATCAAACTCTGATGAATAGATCCTTAAAATTTGAGAAGAACAACCTAGGGAACTTTAGTGTTCAATCTAAGCTCCATGTGTGGTGGCTCGCTGTATTTGAAGTTTCTAAGGAAACATTTGAGGTGTTGTAGCTATTCTTTATGCATACAAGCATTCCAAGCATCATTAATCGTCAGTGTAATATCCCCTCCCCCCCCCCCCTCCTCCCCCCCCCCCCCCCCCCCCCCCCCCGTGCTTCCCCCATGAGAACCCCCCTTCAAAATTTTTAAAATTTTTATTGAAATTTTTTTTACTCTCCCTCTCTCTCCCCCTGCCGTATGCATGGCGGGGAGAGAGAGAGAGAGAGAGAGAGAGAGAAAGTAATAAGAGGGGGGGCATGCAGCCCCCCAAGTGGGAGGGGTGGCGGCCACTAGACGGCCGTCTCTTCCCCCCCCATACCACCCCCTCCCTCCCCCCTCTATAGAGCCCCATTGTGGGGCTGAGGCACAGCGCCCCCTGCTACGACTGCAGCAAGCCCTCTCCCCCGCTCTGTTTGGAACGGACATCGCCCCCCTCTATGTTGGCAAGTAACGGCCTCTGTCATCCTGGTCAGCAGCGCACCCCCTCCCTGGGCTCGAAAACAACAACACCCCCCCCTCTGTGGCCTCCAGTAGGCGCCACCCCTTGGCCATGATAGAAGAAGAAGAAGCAAGAGAGAGAGAGAGAGAGAGAGAGAGAGAGAGAGAGAGAGAGAGAGAGAAGGAGAAGAAGAGAAGAAGAAGAAGCGAGAGAGAGAGAGAGAGAGAGAGAGAGAGGAGAGGAGAAGAAGAGAAGAAAAAGGAGGAGAAGAAGAAGAGGGAGAGAAAGGAGGAGAAGAAGGGAAGAAGAAGAAGAAAAAGGAGGAGAAGAAGGAAAAGAAGGAGAGGGAGAGAGAGGAGGAGAAGGGAAGAAGAAGAAGAGGAAGAGAGAGAGGAGAAGAAGGAGAGGGAGAGAGAGAAGGAGAAGAAGGAAGAAGAAGAAGAAGAGGGAGAGAGAGAGTAGGAGAAGGAGAAAAGAAAAGAAGAAGAAGAGGGAGAGAGAGGAGAAGAAGAAGAAGAAGAAGAGGGTGAGATAGAAGGAAAACAAATTGGGGAGAGGGTAAAAGAAGAAGAAGAGTTATGCATGTTTCAAGTCACATTGATTGGCCTTAGATTCCTTGTGAACCCTCGTACCACTTTCTTTTGCCAAGGAAAGAGTGGTCGATTTACCTAAAAGGTTGCAAGACCAAGAACGCACAAGGATGGCACCCAAGAGATGAGTTACAAGGAGCACAAGTGCTGAAGTTGCAAACGGAGCTAGGAACATATCCAATGCAAGCGGAGACATGAATACCACCAACCCTCCAACAACTATAGCTCATATCCAGGTTGTACCAAAATTTAGATTCTTCTCACGCAACTTGAATTCTTAAATAGAGGTAGAATTGCATGCATAAAATAGGTAAAAGTCATTAGTGTTACATTAGATGAGTAATAGGAAAGGAAACTGAAAAGCAAGTAACAATAGATGATGCATTGAAGGAAAATTTCATAAAATATAACAAGAAGCGTGTCAAGGTTGCATAGGAAGATTGCATCAATTTTAACGTACATTGAAGTGCTTGAATTCAAGTTTTTTATGATAGCCTTGAAATTGTAGGATAAAGTTAAAAGTTGTCTTAGAGAGAAGATGGGCAAGCTAGATCCTAATCCAACATATCATGAAAAACATAAATGCATGTATTCATCATTAAAGGGCTTAAGATGGGTTGATCTTCTACCCTAAATAGGTAGCCTTGATTAATAAAGGTCCATGTGAAATCACATAGATCATTAAAAAGATCTAGAAGATAACCGTTAAAGTTGTTCCTTGAGTAACCCTAGATCCCAAGGGGGAGAGTAAACCCTAGGGAGGTAGTATATCAAGGCTGAAAATGATTTAAGTAGGGATAAGCTAAGTTCCAACGCAACGGTGGCTTAAGGGACTTGTTGAGATAGTTTACCATTGATGTTTCTAATGAGGGTTGACCTTGTTTGAGATGGAAAATAGGTTAGTAAGCAGAGTGGTTACTTGCTAGATTAGGAAAGGATGTTTTCCTAGTTAAAGGATGTTAGGCTAGTTGTTTCAGCTTGATTGTTTCCGAAAGGATACTTAAGGATTGGTTGTGGTTTTGGATGAATATCCAAGTGATTATATTTTCATGGCGGGAACTGTAAGGATAAATTGCCATGGGAACAAAAGGGATGTTTTTCCTAATAAATGTTATTAGGCTCATTGCTTCAGCTATGGATGATTTCCTAAAGGGATAATTAAGGAAGGATGGCGCTAGCTACCCCCCGCGAACTCCCAAACCCTAACCAAGGGGGTTATGAATCCGCACCGGGAATGTGGACTGAACCCACCGCGAGAGGTCTCTCCATGGAAATTACTTGGCGTAGGAGGACGCTTGGGTGCCAGGGGGGGCTCTGGCTATAAGTCCCAATGTTTCCAGACCCTATGCAAGTATTCTACGTGACTCGAGATGGGATCTCGAGGCCTTGATACTAGTTACAAGGCAGAATCTTGGTAGGATAAACCTTCGGGTTTTTATTTTCGGGATACGAAAGGATTATTTTTGCGGAGGCAGAAAGGGACACTTAATTCTCCTGTATGGACGAGAGACAAACATTAATCTAAAGATAAGTTAAGAAAGTGTTTGATTCTTGTTTTATCTTGTCTTAGTGTCTGTGCCCTAAATTATGTAAAGGAACCTATGATTAAGGGGTTAACTAAGGAAGCTTCTTTTATGTGTCAAACGTAATGTGGTAGGTAATTAGATAACTAAAACAACCCCCAAGGGAAGCATGGTGGATGTGACCGTCGGGTCCATCCTATGGCAGGGTGGTCTCGGTTAGCCGAGAGCTTTCCTCAAAGGAAATGTTAACGAGAAATGTTAGGAAAAGTCGGACGATGACCTTAGACAATGTTGGTTAGAACCCTAATTCATACTATTTTAGGGGACCGGAATGGGACTATGCCCTACGGGCAGAGAGATCGAGCGATGCATCCCTCTTGTTTCCCATTCTCTTTGAACCAAGTGCGGTATGAGTCTGCTTTGGTCCATTTGTATCTGTGCAAAGTGAAGCAGTTGTAGACCGATGGGCTAGGAGGCTATTAGGAAGACCCGACAATGAGGAGCCTGGACTTCAAGTCGATCCTAGTGGGAACGGTCGGATAAGTTTCGTTGCAAGGCAGACTCGAGAGACCCTAGTTGGCAAACCCTGTGTCATTCCTTGGGAGTGCCAGGTGGTGTCTTCTAGATATATCTCTCGATGGACTGCTAAGACGTGTCCCGCAATTTGAGGAGCGGGCATGTTACAGTTGGTATCAGAGTAAAAATTCATGATGACACATGATTATTAATGTTCGGTTCTTAGACATATCCTAAACATAAATAACCTGAGTGGTATGGCTTGATTGCCAAGCACCTTCTGCACCCATGAATGCTGACATGCAAGAGAAGAAATTTCTTCTCAAGCAAATTAAGGCACCCGAGTTTGATGGAGAAGGGTTAGACGTCATAGCAGAGGCAACGATATGGATTGAGACGATGGATGACTATTTCTCTGCTTCGGGAACTGCCACCATGAATCAAGCAATGATTGGAAAATTGAAGTTAGTTGGCCAGGCTCGGCTATGGTGGAAGCAATGGTGCAAAGATCAAGGTATTTCTAAATCCGCTGTTACGTGGACTCAGTTGAAAGATGTTGTACGCGGATGATACCTTCCACCAATCTACCAGACCTTGAAGATGAATGAATTCTTCAAGCTCAAGTAGCTGGAATTAACCCTGGAAGCTTACTACTCAAAGTTTGTAATCCTACTAAAATATGCACCACTTGTGGATATTGCACAGCAAGTATCCAAGTTTTGCCATGGCCTCAACACTCCTCTGAACCACCGTCTTGAAGCAATGTGTCCAACAGACTTGCAAGACGCATTACTTCGAGTGAATCTAATCATCCAAGAGCTTAAATCGGGCAATTGTAGCAAAGATGACTATGGAGATCAGCATAAGAGATGCCATATGTGCGGAGAGATAGGATGCATCCGTAGGAGATGTCCCTACTGTCAATGCTTCCATTGTAATGAGCTAGGACACATCCAAGCAGACTGCCCTGATCTAAGTCCAGAAGACATTGAGCCTTGATGACTTGCAAATCAGTGCAAATATAGGCACAAAAATGTGCTAAACATGGAAACATCCTTTGTAAATTGACACTTTGCTTTTGTACTCTCTTGTAAATTTTCAAATATGAAGCAATGTAAAATGTGTAGTCCAAAAGAGACACACTATAAAATATTGTTAGGAAAAGGAAAGGTCAATACCTTTTGTCTCATTCCAAAAATTGAAGGGTCTTTAGACCTTAGCCAATGTATGCAAATTTGAATTTTTATAATTCAAGAAAGGAAAAGGAGGTGGTTGTAGTCGTGGGATTTGGGGAGGTGGGAGGTTGAGGTGGTTATACCCTCTCTCTTCCTTTATCTTCTCCTCTCACGGTTCGTTTCTCCCTCTCCCATTTTGGCACAACACTTGCCTTCTTGTTCTTGCTTTTCTCTCTTGTGCTCCTTTGCAAAATCTAATGGAGAGTGAGGAAGAGGAAGAGGGTGAGGATGGAAGAATTGTTCAATTTCTTGTGTGCCTTCCTCTTTTGTGTCTTGAGGATATGGATTCTTGGTGAGAATGAGAGTTTTCTTGCAAGTTTTTGTGGCCAGCAATGTATTTGTAGCCTCTACCTAGCCGGTTCGTGGTTCTATTTGTGCCGTGGCAGGGTGCTCTTCATTTGGTGAACTGGCCGGGAAAAGAGGTGGCTACAAAATTTGCAACAAGTGAAAGAGTTTGCAGTCTCATTTCTTAAGTTATGGTGTTTTCAAATTTGATAGAGCTTATGGATTGAAAGAGACTAGAAGAGAAAGGGTCATTCAAGGATTCTTATGCTCAAAATGAGAAAAGGTCTGAAACAATGCTTGGAGATGGTGGGAAGATCAAGAAGTGTTGCAATTTTTATGGCTGAGCATCATTAATCCATCCGTCCATCAACCATTTGGCACCACACAAGCCTCACCATAATACTTACCTCCTTCCGCTTCCTTCCTAAGCACCACCCCTACTGCTACTATGGGGGTGTCTTAGCACCCTCTATGAGCTTGGGGGCTGATTTTATGCCGGGCTGTGGGAAAGCGAATGCTTTTTCTATCTCCTTCCTCATCTTTCTGCGTATGCTCTCTTGCTACGGAGTTATGCAGGACTCTCTGAGGAGCTGGAAGAAAGGATCAGACATAATAGATAGACGTGGCGGCCTTAAATCTGGTGCTGGCAAGAAGTTTGGTGGAGGAGAGGTCAGGATCAAAGCGACAGGGAGGGAAGCTCCACGGGGAAAAGCACCTCGGCCATGGCCGCAATGCACAATTAGAGCCAGGCTGCGACGCCATGATCGACGAGCTACTTCAGGGCTGATTTCGTGTGTGGGAAGGACAAAGTAACGTCTCATGGTGCGGATTTTGCGGATGCCAAATGTGTGGGCGAGGAGAGATAGACGAGGGGGAAGCGTGTCTTGGCCATGTAAAGCTTCCTGCTTGTCCATCGCTTAGAGCTCATGCTGGCTGCATTCATGGACCTTGGAATTCCCTGAGGACACTGTAGAGGTGTAAAGAAAATCATACTATCGAATCAGCAGCACACAATTGAAATCATTTGCCTTATCTTCCCCTCCTCTTATCTCCATGCGGCAGTTACATGCCTCTCCTTTATCCACCTTAAGAAAACCATTTTTAAAAAGAATTAGGCCTTGATTATTCTACTTTTAGATAAATACCTTGTTTGGGGGTTCATATGCTTATCTTCGTCTTACCCTCAATTCAACCCTTCTTTTACCAAGACCGTCATCCATTACACACATTGAATTTCCTTAAGTTTTCTTTTGGTCAATTTTCATTTTTTGACTTACCTTCTTTTTCTTTCTACAATATATTTTTCCAGGTGGAGTACGTAATTGCCATATCTTTTGTGAGGGATGCTGGATGGTTATATATTTTTGGATTTTAATGAGCTTCATGGCATGGTTGTGTTTCAACCTATCTTGGGTGTGATGTTAACTTTGCGTGCAAGTTGATTAAGAGCCCTATTTTTTGTGTGCTCGGTGAAATTTTCTTGTGGAGTGTTTGTAACCTAGGCTTCAACGACCTAGTTGTGTGTGTAATTTTTGTGATTATTTTCCTTTCCCTATCCAATGACAATTCAAAGAAGATTGAAGAAAAGAAATGAAGATTGACGACCGAAGATGAAGATGAAGATTTTTCCAAGAGCTGATCGTGGTTCTTCTTCAAATTTGTTCGCGGGGACGCTTCACAATTAAGCGTGGGAGGAAATGATGACTGGCAAATCAGTGTAAATATAGGCACAAAAATGTGCTAAACATGGAAACATCCTTTGTAAATTGACACTTTGCTTTTGTACTCTCTTGTAAAATTTCAAATATGAAGCAATGTAAAATGTGTAGTCCAAAAGAGACACACTATAAAATATTGTTAGGAAAAGGAAAGGTCAATACCTTTTGTCTCATTCCAAAAATTGAAGGGTCTTTAGACCTTAGCCAATGTATGCAAATTTGAATTTTTATAATTCAAGAAAGGAAAAGGAGGTGGTTGCAGTCGTGGGATTTGGGGAGGTGGGAGGTTGAGGTGGTTATACCCTCTCTCTTCCTTTATCTTCTCCTCTCACGGTTCATTTCTCCCTCTCCCATTTTGGCACAACACTTGCCTTCTTGTTCTTGCTTTTCTCTCTTGTGCTCCTTTGCAAAATCTAATGGAGAGTGAGGAAGAGGAAGAGGGTGAGGATGGAAGAATAGTTCATTTTCTTGTGTGCCTTCCTCTTGTGTGTCTTGAGGATATGGATTCTTGGTGAGAATGAGAGTTTTCTTGCAGGTTTTTGTGGCCAGCAATGTATTTGCAGCCTCTACCTAGCCGGTTCGTGGTTCTATTTGTGCCGTGGCAGGGTGCTCTTCATTTGATTTGTTTAAACAGATGGAACAACAAACCCAACTGGTTGCCACCCAAAGCGATGCGATCTCTTCTTTGAAGCTCCAGTTACTAGAGGCTCAATCATAGGTTACTAGCCTTTCAGAGGAGAAGGAGAGGATATCCAGAGAAGCGCAGGAGTTCCAAACTCTCTTAGATGACAAACTTTCCGCCTTACAGACTGCTAATGACACAGTGGCATCCCAAGCCTCCCAAATCAAGCAGTTGCAAGATCAATTGGCAAAGTCACGCTCTGTTCCTCCAAGCCCTAATGTTCCCTTGATCCCTTCTCTTTCACAGCAGGACTTGGTTGCTCTTCAAAGATAGGCTTCTTTGTGTCCTCTATACCAAGATAAAGTGGAAAGATTGCAGTCCAGAATGGACTTGTTATGGTCTACATTTGAGCAGTTTCAGGAATATGTTCCACCAAACCATTCTTTCTTTGTCCACTACCACTTACAGAAGTTGGTCTTCTACATGAAGCTTTCCACGATGGATTTACCTCTTCCAGAGGATGGATGGAGTGGGGCTTGGTCTGCTGAGTTGCTGATAGAGGTAGTTAGGATGGTGTTTGAAGATTCTGTCATGGCAGATACCATGTTGATGTCTTACATGTATCTACGAGGAGACTTGTTAATCCAGATGAGGTGGATATGGCATGGTATGTGGGGGATGTGGTTCTACAAGCTGTTTTGTATGTCAACCATTTGGAGTTGCACATAGTTGACATGTTCCAGAGTTACTCCTCCAAAGTGGCTGATTGTCATAATAATTCCTGGCATCCCATGATTGATTCTGTGATTCTGAATCAAACACAAAACACAGCTCCTCCTTATGCCCAGAGTACTAATCAACTGAGGGTGGATCTCTTAGCTTATCTTTCAAAACATAGTCCATTTGATTCTACCTTCTTTGATGCCTATCATAGACGATCTCTCTTAGGAGCTTCTGTTCCTACCCTCCTCTATTACCAACAAATGGCTCACCGATATGATATGTATCTTTCTCTTTGTCAATCTAATTCCACCACTATTTTACCCCTTCTTTTCCAGCCTTCATCTTTTCCTCAAATTCCCATTTTTACATATTGTTCCTTTATTGAGGATAGGGTATTTTCCCTTTCTCCACCCTGTCCTTCTCCATCCATTCATGTACCTTCCACATTTCCTATTTATCAGTTAACACCCTTCCTTAGTGATTCCCTCCAAATTTCTGCCACTCCTTCTTTAAACTTTTCTTCCTTTTATGATTTTGCCTATCCCTCACTTTATCCACTTTTCCTTATTCCATTACCCTCTCCTAACACTTCTATATCTCAACCACCTCAGTTGGTTAGTGACTGTGATGGGTTTGATAATCAGATTTCCAGAAGAAGGGGATGGAGTTCTCATGATTCCCTTATAGGACCTCAGATCAATTGGCCAGTAATTCCAGGAGAATGGACAGTTGCCAGTCAAGCTTATCAGAACTATGTTCATTTTGCTCAGCAGTATTCACAGTCTGCAGATCCTTCAGTGAGATTAACTGCTCACTTTGCTTGGTACCTAGCGTATATGCATAGGCACTCTCATAATGATTCCAAGCCTATTCCAAAGTTGTGCATGAATGTCAATGTGAGCATTGATTCCCAGCAGCTGGATATATTGTATTTTCATGCCCTTTGTTTGCCTAGCAGATATCTGGTCTTGTTGGAAAAGATGTGCTGTCTTCAGTTTTTTCAAAATCCTCCCAAAACCTTTGTAGATGAATCCTTGTCTATGGATCGTTTCCGACAACATCAATCTTTCAAGAGGGATCATCTTCATTGATACCTTTCCAATGTATGGTGGATGCTTTTTAATGAAAATCTCTCTTTTTGAAGGAGTCATTCAGATGGTTGTGTTGTGTGTAGTGTTTGTGTTGTGAGTTCATTTATGTAATACGAACGTGGTGGTTTCCTATTGGATTGGCTTTCGTGCGAGCTACATTTTGAAGAATTATGGTGTTGGGGTCGTGGTTGGAGAGTTGAAGCTGATGCTGATGAAGAAGAAGAAAACTCTTATATCCTTTACAAATTTGTTGTGATTTTTAGTTTGATAAGAAGTGTTCTTGTAAAACGGGTTTTCCTTTCTTTGTATTTTTATATCAGATACAGGTTATAAGTTGAGGTTGTGGTGGATGGATTCTTTTTGAAGAGATATTGACGATCAAAGTTGAGCTTTTCCCTGAACTTGTATTCCCTTTTTCCGGGGTCGCGAGGATGCTTCCTTATTAAGTGTGGGGATATGTTGAGTGTTGAAATGACTTGTTTTTTGGCTGATTTTTGTTGTTTTTGAGAGCTGAATGGTTGATTTTATGAGATGATTGATTGGTTTGGAAGTGGTTTGAGAGTGTTTTAGATGATATTGATTGTGTTTTGGAAGTTCATGATGTTTATCAGTGGAGATATGTGGTTCTGTGATGTTCTGATAGGTTCTGATTGGTTCTGTATACCTTCTGTTTTGTTATGTTTTGGTCTGTTTTGTTCTGATTGTCTTCTATAATGAGGGATGGAGTATTGATTGATGAAGATTGAGATATTGTGAAAGCTTATTGAATGGTTTGTGAGAGTATGGAATGGTTTGAGTATGAGTTATGTGGTTTTGATGACCTTCTGTAACCTTCTGTAGAGCTTCTGTCTCTGTTCTGTTCTGTTCTGTTCTGTTCTGTACTATAACTATTCTGGCACTGTTCTGTGACTGTTCTATATGCTTCTGTATGTGTTCTGATGGATGAGAGTGTAGCTTGGGAAAGTTTTCTAGCCTTGGAAAGAGGTGAATACAAGTGCAAAAGAGCTAAAAGAAGTGAAAGAAGTAGCTGCTGAAGACTCAAGTGAAAACTAGAGTGAAGTGACAGTAGTGAGCTATGAAAGGACACTGTAGTGGCTCTGGTGACTCTTCATATCAGACATACCTCTTGGGAGGGGTATCCACGACCTAAGAAGGATTATTGAGAGTGATTTTGAGAGATTGTAGTGAGGATATGATGTATTATTGATGGAGAGAGAGAGAGAGAGTCAGAGATAGCTAATTCTACTCAAACATAGTGATTGTATATGAGAGATTGAGAGAGAAGACTATGAAGATATTGAAGATGAATACTATGTGATGCATTTCCATTCAAAGATGGTGTATTCCTTTGCTTTCTTTGTTCTATTGATGGATTTTATGAAGATATTGAAGAATATGGTTGATTCTATCAAAACCGTGGGAGATCTACATGATGCTGCATGAAGATTTGTTGTGCCTGGTGTTCTTTTCTTCATTGTGATCATATGAAACATGATAAACAAGCTTGTTAATGTTACAAGATAGATTTTCTTGCAAGAGAATTTCCTTTTCCTTGGTGTTCCTCTTGGGGCTCCAAGCCTTCAAGAAAACGAAGCTACACAGGTGCAGTCTATGGATATATAGATGAATCAGATGAAGACGAAGATCTAGAGCCCACTAAACCTTATTAGGGGGACTAAAATTCCTAGAAGCTTAATTGACATATAACACAAATGAGAATAAATCCTACTCTTGTACCTATGGTTAATTCGAATAATATGAGTGCAGTACTTGAAACATTAAGAGTAGCGCAGCAGATGCATGGTGGGTTTTAACCCACAGGTCATAAGCCCCAATAGTGCTTGTCTTCCCCAGGTCTTCTCGAGATGAGGACATCTCGATTCCTCTAAGAGGGAGAGGATGTAATATCCCCCTTGTGCTTCCCTCGTGCCTCCCCCATGAGAACCCCCCTTCATTTTTTTTTTGAAAATTTTTTTACTCTCCCTCTCTCTCCCCTGCCGTGTGCATGGCGAGGAGAGAGAGAGAGAGAGAGAGAGAGAGACAATAATAAGAGGGGGGCATGCAGCCCCCCAGGTGGGAGGGGTGGCGGCTGCTAAACGGCCATCTCTCCCCCCCCCCCCCCCCCCATACCACCTCCTCCCTCCCCCCTCTATAAAGCCCCTTGTGGGGCTAAGGCATAGCGCCCCCTGCTACGACTGCAGCAAACCCTCTCCCCCCCTCCATTAGGAACAGAGAACGCCCCCCTCCGTGTTGGCAAGTAGCGGCCCCTGTCATCCTGGTCAGCAACATGCCCCCTCCCTCGGCTCGAAAACAACCCCCCCTCGCGTGGCCTCCAGCAAGTGCTGCCCCCCTAGCCATGACAGAAGGAGGGAGAGAGAGAGAGACAGAGAGACAGAGAGAGAGACAGAGAGAGAGAGAGAAGGAGAAGAAGAAAAGAAGAGGGAGAGGGAGAGAGAGAGAGAGAGGAGAAGAAGAGAAGAAGGAGAAGAAGAGAAGAAGAGAAGAAGAAGAAGAAGAATAAGAAGAAGAAGAAGAAGAAGAAGGGAGAGAGAGAAGGAGGAGAGAGAGAGAGAGAGAGGAGAATAAGAGAAAAAAAAGGAGGAGAAGAAGGAGAGGGAGAGAGAGGAGGAGAAGAAGGGAAGAAGAAGAAGAAAAAGGAGGAGAAGAAGGAGAGGCAGAGCGAGGAGGAGAAGAAGGGAAGAAGAAGAGGAGGAAGAGAGAGAGGAGAAGAAGGAGAGAGAGAGAGAGAAGGAGAAGAAGAGAAGAAGAAGAAGAAGAGGGAGAGAGAGAGTAGGAGAAGGAGACAAGAAAAGAAGAAGAAGAGGGAAAGAGAGGAGAAGAAGAAGAAGAAGAAGAAGAGGGTGAGATAGAAGGAAAAAAATTTGGGGAGAGGGTAAAAGAAGAAGAAGAGTTATGCATGTTTGAAGTCACATTGATCAGCCTTAGATTCCTTGTAAACCCTCGTACCACTTCCTTCTGCCAGCCGTCCATTTACCTCAAGGGTTGCAAGACCAAGAACGCACAAGGATGGCACCCAAGAGACGAGTTTCAAGGAGCACAAGTGCTGAAGTTGCAAACGGAGCTAGGAACATATCCAATGCAAGTAGAGACATGAATACCACCAACCCTCCAACAACTATAGCTCATATCCAGGTTGTACCAAGATTTAGATTCTTCTCACGCATCTTGAATTCTTAAATAGAGGTAGAATTGCATGCATAAAATAGGTAAAATTCATTAGTGTTACATTAGATGAGTAATAGGAAAGGAGACTAAAAAGCAAGTAACAATAGATGATGCATTGAAGGAAAATTGCATAAAATATAACAAGAAGCATTTCAAGGCTGCATAGGAAGATTGCATCAATTTTAATGTACATTGAAGTGCTTGAATTTAAGTTTTGTATGATAGCCTTGAAATTGTAGGATAAAGTTAAGAGTTGTCTTTGAGAGAAGATGGGCAAGTTAGAGACCCTAATCCGACGTATCATGAAAAACATAAATGCGTGTATTCGTCATTAAAGGGCTTAAGATGGGTTGATCTTCTACCCTAAATAGGTAGCCTTGATTAATAAAGGTCAATGTGAAATCACATAGATCATTAAAAAGATCTAGAAGATAACTGTTAAAGTTGTTCCTTGAGCAACCCTAGATCCCAAGGGGGAGAGGAAACCCTACAGAGGCAGTATATCAAGGCTAAAAATGATTTAAGTAGGGATAAGCTAAGTTCCAACGCAACAGTGGCTTAAGGGACTTGTTGAGATGGTTTACCATTGATGTTTCTAATGAGGGTTGACCTTGTTTGAGATGGAAAAGAGGTTAGTAAACAGAGTGGTTACTTGCTGGATTAGGAAAGGATGTTTTCCTAGTTAAAGGATGTTAGGCTGGTTGTTTCAACTTGATTGTTTTCGAAAGGATACTTAAGGATTGGTTGTGGTTTTGGATGAATATCCAAGTGATTATATTTTCATGGCGGGAACTGTAAGGATAAATTTCCATGGGAACAAAAGGGATGTTTTCCCTAGTAAATGTTATTAGGCTGGTTGCTTCAGCTATGGATGATTTTCTAAAGGGATAATTAAGGAAGGATGGCGCTAGCTACCCCCTGCAAACCGCCAAACCCTAACCAAGGGGGTTATGAATCCGCGCCGGGAATGTGGACCAAACCCACCACAAGAGGTCTCTCCATGGAAATTACTTAGTGTAGGAGGATGCTTGGGTGCCAGGCAGCTCTGGCCATAAATCCCAATGCCTTCGGGCCCTACTCAAGTGTTCTACATGAATCGAGATGGAATCTTGAGGCCCTGATACTAGTTACAAGGCAGAATCTTGGTAGGATAAACCTTCAGATTTTTATTTCCAGGATACGGAAGGATTATTTCTGTGAAGGTAGAAAGGGTGCTTAATTCTCCTGTATGGGCGGGAGACAAATATTCATCTGAAGATAATTTAAGGAAGTGTTTGATCTTGTTTTATCTTGCCTTAGTGTCTCTGCCCTAAATTACGTAAAGGAACCTATGATTAATGGGTTAACTAAGGAAGCTGCTTTTATGTGTCAAACATAATGTGGTAGGTAATTAGATAACTAGAACAACCCCTGAGGGAAGCGTGGTGGATGTGACCATCAGGTCCATCCTACGGCACGGTGGTCTCGGTTAGCCGAGAGCTTTCCTCGAAGGAAATGTTAGGAAAATTCAAACGATGACCTCAGACAATGTTGGTTAGAACCCTGATTCATACCGTTTTAGGGGACCAAAATGGGACTATGCCCTACGGGCAGAGAGGTCGAACGATGCATCCCTTTTGTTTCCCATTCTCTTTGCGGTATGAGTCTGCTTTGGTCTAGTTGTATCTACACAAAGTGGAGCAGTTTTAGACTGATGCTAGAAGGCTATTAGAAAGACCCGACTATGAGGAACTCGGACTTCAGGTCGATCCTAGTGGGAACTGTCAAGAATCGCGTGGTGGGGGGACTTGCTCAAGATGCTGTGCCGAACACACACAGAATGCACAAAGAGAAGCTCACTCAAGAGACAAGAAGAGAGATGGAGGCCAAAACGTTTTCTTGCTGGTTTCTCCTTCTTCTTCCACACTCTTTACAATGTACACAAAGTATAGATAAGATACAACATAAAGGAAAGTGGCCCACTAAGTCAAACAATGCATAACTGACTATACTAGTCGACTGGCGTTATAATTATGCGAGTTGTAAATAGGTGTAACAACCTTAATATAATAAGTAATGAGTCAGTGGCCATGTGAGAGTCATAATGACCACCGACGTGCTAAGTGTAGACGTGTGGACCCATCTAACTAGGCGGTCCATCATTAATGTCCGCATGTGTTGAGCTTGTCATCTCAACACTACCCCTCAAGCTCAACTGCATCTCTACAACTCCAAGTAAGCTTCGAAACTTTTGAAGCTTCTCTGTACCTAATGTCTTCGTGAAGATGTCAGCTATCTGATATTGTGTGTTGACATACACCAAGTCAATCTCACCTGCTAGTACCTTCTCTCTCACAAAGTGGTAGTACACCTCAATATGTTTTGTCTTGGCATGAAACGCAGGGTTCCTAGCCAATTGTATACTGCTCATGTTGTCACAATAAATGACAACTAGACCTTCCACCTGCACATCTAAATCAACCAATAACTTTTTCAGCCATACTACCTCACATGCTGCAATAGGAGCACCTCTATACTCAGCCTCTGTACTCGACAAAGCAAATGTAGATTGCTTTTTGCTGCTCCAAGTAACTGCTGCACTACCAAGAGAGAGCATGTATCCACTGGTAGATCTTCTATCAGACATACTACCAGCCCAATCTACATCTATGTATCCAAATACCTATACATCAGTACTACCTGTCTCATAGAAAAGTCCATAATGTAATGTGGACTTCACATATCTCAATATGCGTCTGACTGCATCCAAATGTGGCTTTCTAGGTACTTGCATAAACTAACTCACAAGACCAATAGCGTAGCTCAAGTCTGGCCTTGTAATGGTCATGTAGATCAAACTCCCCACTATCCTCCTGAACATAGTAGGGTCTTCTATCTCATCCCCAACATCAGCACTCAACTTTACATTCTGCTCCAACAGGACTGAAAGTGGTTTGCATGCTGTCATACCATACTTGGACAATATATCCAAGCCATGCTGTCTTTGGGACAGCCATATTCCATCAGCACATTTGATCACTTCAATGCCAAGGAAGTACCTTAGCTCACCTAAATCCTTCATCTCAAACTTCTTCTTAAAAAAATCCTTGACTTCAGCAATCCCACTATCACTATCACCTGTAATAATCAAGTCATCCACATAGATGACTATGATGTCCAAACCTGCATCTCCCTTTCTCACATAAAGTGAGTGATCAACATCAGAAACATAAAAGCCAATATTGACAAGATACTCTGTAACCTTTTCAGACCATGCTCTAGGTGCTTGCTTAAGCCCATAGTGTGCCTTCTTCAACCTCTAAACATACGTGGGATGCTCTAAATCTTCATAACTTACTAGCTGATCCATATACACTTCTTCCTGCAAATCACCATGCAATAAAGAATTCTTCACATCCATTTGCTGCAACCTCCAACCTTTGGCTGCTACCAAAGCAATCACACATCTAGCAGTTGCCATCCTAGCAACTGGACTGAAGGTTTCTTCATAATCTATGCCATATATCTGGGCATAGCCTTTTGCAACTAGCCTAACTTTGTACCTACTAAAAGAACCATCTACATTGTGCTTAATCTTATAAACCCACTTACATCCAATAGCTTTCTTTCCCTTCAGCAATGATACTAGATCCCAAGTCTTATTGGCCTCTAATGCAGCCATCTCCTCGTCCATTGCTGCATCCCAATGAGTATGACCAACAGCATCCTCAAAACAAGTGGACTCAACATCCTCAACTAGTTTCACCATATAAGCATAATGGTGAGCTGCATAACCTTCAAAACTAAATCTTTTAACAGGGTATCTGACCCTGCTAGGTCTGCGTACCACCGGATCACTCAATGGAGTCTTTGCATTGACGCGGGCTCTCTGCACACCTGGAGTCCTCACTGAAGGAATGCCAAGATCATCATCCAAGCTCTCTAAGCCACTGGAGTCTCCATCAAGAACTTCATCAATGCCATCTGACACTTTATTAATTCCTTTGTCTTTACCTGCAGTGCTACTAGATGCACTGAAGATGTAGAGCTACTCCTTAGTCTCCCAGACCAAGGACTACCAGATGATGTCTCTGGTCCACTAAGAGTCCGTGATTCTTGCTTTTCAGCCTCCACATGAGTATCATCATCATCATCATCATCCAATGCATCACCACTAGATGCATACCAACTGCTCATTTCATCAAAGATGACATCCTTGCTCACTCTGAACTTACATGTGATAAGGTTATAACAACGATACCCTTTCTGCTCTAAAGAGTATCCAATAAAGACACATTTTTCTGCCTTTGGATCAAGCTTCTTCTGTAGCTCATCTGGCACATGAACATATGCAACACAGCCAAATACCTTCAAGTGCAATACATCAGGATTCTTTTAAGTAAAGCATTCTTTAGGAGTCATCCCATGAACTGCAGCTGTGGGAGTTCTATTCATAATGTAGACAGCAGTATGGACAGCCTCAGACCAAAAATGTTTGGGCATATTCTTTTCAGCCATTAATGCCCGTGCAACTTCTGTAATATACCTGTTTTTTCTTTCTGCAACACCATTTTGTTGTGGGGTATACCTGCATGTGAGCTGTCTCTTTATCCCATGAGACCTCAGAAAATCACTGAACTCATTTGAGAGGTCTCTCCCCCTCCATCTGACCTCAAGCACTTTACTTTCAAGCCTATTTCTCTTTCAACTGCAGCCTTGAAAGTTCTAAAGTGCTCAAACACTTCACTCTTTTCCTTCATAAAATATACCCACAGCTTTCTAGAACAATCATCAATGAATGTGACAAAGTATGAACTGCCTCCAAGAGATACATTTTGTGTAGGTCCCCAAATATCTGTATGCACAACATCAAGGATATTTCTGCTTACATCTCTATCATGTGAAAAGGGTTGTCTTGCCTGCTTACCAAACTGACATCATTAGGGCCAAAAACGCTTCAAAAATGGCACTTGTAAGAAAGTGATTAAGTTGCTAATTAGTTGAGGTTTAGGAAGAATAAAACCTCTAAATTTGGTTGTCCAGATGTGATTAATGAGAGAATATTTGGTTCATTGAAGAGGTCGGCCATTAATTGCCCTCATCTTTTAATCCAGGTCAGGGGTCACCTTTTCGGCCGTTTATTGTCTTGGAACTCGAGAGATTTTGTATTTTCGAGATTTTTGTACGAACTTCGCATTTGTTTGCTCCCGCGTTTTCTTTCTATACACTATTCTCTTTTACCATTCCTTTTGCTGCACTTGCTTTCTATCACTGTGAGATTCTTGCTCGGTTCATTTGCTAGAATGTCTAGCAATACTACTTCAAATAACACAGGCGCAAGCACACATAAATACAAGCTATCTATTCAGCTAGATCCGACTTACACATCTTGGAGAAGTATACATCATCGAGTATTGATAGATGAGATTGAAGCCAACAGGTTGCGAACACAAGGAATGAAGCATATAGATTTGTGGGTGGATGGAAATATCTATCCCAGGGATCCTTCTACAGGTAAACCACCTCCTTTTTTGAATGTCCATGACTATATAAGATATGCTGGAGAAGGTTACAATGGAATGCTTGGCTACTGTATGAGGTTATACTCTGCATCTTACACATATATAGCTCAAGTGAACGAAATGAAAAAAGCACTAGAAACTACACAAACAAAAATTTTAGATGCACCTTGATGTTTTTCTGAAACTCCTCAGGCAACATAAGACAACATATACATATGCGGAAGAGTTCAAAAGATCAATCACAAAGCTTGTTCAGGCGATTAAAGAGGCATGGGGAGAAAAAGATATCACTTTTTATCTGGTAAAGTAATAATTATTTAATATCGGCTTATTTTGATAGGTTTTTCAATTGGTATAAAATTTGTGTTACTTTGTATTGCAGCATATTCTTCATATTCATGGACCTTTCTTTGTGGAGGAGCATGGCCCCTTAGCAACTTATAGCAACCAAGGCATGGAAAAATCCCACTATCAAGCACGCACAAGTTATTTTCGAAGCACAAGGCATGGGGGAGGAGTTACAAAAAGCAATGCTTTGGAGGAGCTATTCAACTGGTTTTTTCGACGACAACTTCAAAGAATGCAAATAAAAGACGGTAATGACACATGAGCAATCACACTTTTATATATAAGAAAGAATATATACAAAGCTAGTTTTCCAAAACTCTCACATTCTCTTCCTCCTCAGGAATCTTTCCTCTATAACGTAGAAATTTTTTTCTCTTGTAGCCAGCTATAGATTTTACATCAGTTCTGTCTGCAGCTAAGGCGTAGGATGAAAACGCCAAAAAGTATCCTGCTCTAGAAGCAGAGTAACCTGGACCGTAGCCAAAAATCCTAATTGCTGCAGTCTTTTCCAAAAACATTACTTTGTTGGCATTATATTGTAATCCTGAGAAACCTAGAAGCCTTGTAAGAGCTTTAATACAAAGTATCGGCCATGCTGCATCCTCTGAGAAACTACTATGAAGTACAAAAAAGGATTCAGGGTCAATCCTAGCCAAGTAGTGGCCGAGTGCAATGTCTTTGGTGGTGTTACTAGCAGCTCTCGATCCTTTGCCACGCCCCAAGAAGTTATCTGTATCAGCAATCTCCAACTGCAAATAAAACCCATACTGAATGAGCATGAAATGTAAACCTACCAATGTATAAAAGCAAATTCAAAATTATCTTACCACTTGATTTTCATCGTACTCCAATTTAAACGGATTCCATAAATTAATTGATGATGCTGTCTCATTGGTGTTAGTCAATTCTTTAACATATTCAGACTCCTCTCTTCCAAAATTGGAAATTCTTTAACAATAAAAGCATCAGATTTTCTCATCATCTTTCAGTTTTTGGAATGAGTGCAGCAAAATATGTCTGTTGAATGAAACCTCTCAGAGAGTGGGCCCTGCACTTTCTAGAAAATACTGCCTTTTCATTTCCTGTTGACCCAATGGGAACATGGACATATTCAATTGTGCCAACTTCAACAGAAGGACCTGCAAGAGTTTCAAACTCCAAAAAAGCCTCCTCAATATATTTTTCACAAGATTTCAGAACTTTGTCAAGTTCCCAATCAGGATTAAAAATATTTTTCACAACTCCATAGAATGAGAGATCCATTCCATTCTGAAGCATAAAATCAAGTAGCCTCTCTGATGGAGTGATATCAATGAGCTCTGATACTCCTTGACCTCTCACTACCGACATTCGCTTCCCTGGAGATGTACTTGGCTTTCTCACACTGGTGGCAGAGGATGGAGAGGAAAAAGAATGCACAGGCTGATCAGATGTTGATGCACTTGAGCGTTTTGAAAGCCTTCTTCTTTTACCAGTTCCTGGAGAAGAAACCTTGGACCCTAGGAATTCTATGGGTTCAGATATGTTTACAACTTCTAATGATACGGCGCGATAAGAGAGAAACGATTCAGACGGATAGGCCCCCTCGCGCTGTATCGGTGTTCCCAGTAAGAAGCGCTAGAGCCACAACAAAGGTGGTCACACGAGCTTGAGGAGTGCTGAAAGAAGACTGTGCAGAACCTCCAAAACAAAGCGAAGAGAGGAAAGCGAAGAAAACCAATAGTCGCTCTCGCACCGTATCAGCAATACAAATAGAGGTCGGAAACCAAAAAAAACCGTACAGATAAGAAACACACCCTTATGTAGGCGCGGATACGGAGCGAGGGCCATAAAGAGGTGTGCCGATACGGAGCGAGGGCATCCAAACGGTGTGCTCGTTTCCTCCATATCGCGCCGTATCAGCAGTTTCCTTCATATCGTACAAATACGGAGCGAGGGCGTCCTTACGCAGTGTTGGTTTTTCCCATATCGCGCCGTATCGGCAGCTGATCTCCAATACGGAGCGATAGCGTCCAAACGGTCTGCTCGTCTCCTCCATATCGCGCCGTATCGGCATGTGATCTCCAATACGGAGCGATAGCGTCCAACCGGTCTGCTCGTCTCCTCCATATCGCGCCGTATCGGCATGTGATCTCCAATACGGAGCGATAGCGTCCAACCGGTCTGCTCGTCTCCTCCATATCGCGCCGTATCGACATGTGATCTCCAATACGGAGCGATAGCGTCCAAACGGTCTGCTCGTCTCCTCCATATCGCGCCGTATCGGCATGTGATCTCCAATACGGAGCGATAGCGTCCAAACGGTCTGCTCGTCTCCTCCATATCGCGCCGTATCGGCATGTGATCTCCAATACGGAGCGATAGCGTCCAAACGGTCTGCTCGTCTCCTCCATACCGCGCCGTATCGGCATGTGATCTCCAATACGGAGCGAAGGCGCTGTTCCATTGTGTTGGCTTTGTTCATATCGCGCCGTATTGGGTTTGCTTATTTCGTCACTTTCCTCGCCAATTTCTGGATGGCAAGGACAAAGCAAACTGCAAGAAGAGTGTATATGGGAAGGACAGTGGGGGTAGAAGAAAGTTAAAATTTGATGAATCCGAGGGGGTACCATATTCGCGTTGTATCGGCAATGCTATTTTTGGGTGGTTTTTTTTGTGATTTTTTGGGTCTCTTTTAGGCCTTTTTTGCTTAGAAATATTTTTAAAATAGAAAAAGAGCTTTAAAAAATTCAAAAAAAATTCCATGAGTTTATTAGGCTTTGAAAAATTTTTAGGAATTTTTTCAGATTTTTTTGAGCTCATTTGCTATTTTTAAAAATATTTTAAGCAAAAAAGGCCTAAAAAAGACCTTAAAAATCACAAAAAAAACCACCAAAAAATAGCATTGCCGATACGGCGCGAATATGGGTATCCGAGCATATTCGCGCCGTATCGGCAATGCTATTTTTTGGTGGTTTTTTTTGTGATTTTTAAGGTCTTTTTTAGGCCTTTTTTGCTTAAAAATATTTTTAAAAATAGCAAATGAGCTCAAAAAAATCTGAAAAAATTCCTAAAAATTTTTCAAAGCCTAATAAACTCATGGAATTTTTTTTGAATTTTTTTGATAGGTTTAAAATCTCACAACAAATAAGTCATTACAAGGGGGATGTACTTTGCACGCGCATGTTTACTCCTTCACGATACTGAGGGAGGAGGACCCCTACGGAGATTTTGTTGTGCCACTCTTGCACCATATCAAGTCATCCATGATATGCAGCGAAAAGTATAGTACCAAACATTATGCTTTTTGCCACGCTCGTGCCGTATGAACTGCTCCACAATACGGTGCGAATATGACCCTGCGAAAATTTGGCTTTGCTGCTCTCGCGTCATATCAACTTATCCTCACATGGTTGACTTTATGAATTTATGAATTATCCTTATATTGTTGCTGCTCATGCTCATAAGATCACCCTAATGAATAAAGATTTTAATATGATTAGCAGAATAAGGTACCGAGGATGATGTTTGCAAGAGAAAAATCGATGTAATTGAACCTGTTAATTATAAGAGAATGGGTGAGGTGTATGGGCAAATGGTTATTAATGTTTCTTGCACTTCTGAGGAAGAGGACTATCTTAGCATATCTCATGAGGACAAGTCCATGCTAGTTGTAAAAAGGATATTTAATTGTTAGATTCTGTAGTTTATTATTGCATAAGGTAAGGCATTTTGACTCTAAAAAATTTTAGTATATAGAATAATTATGCTATTGATTGCAAATAACACTCCTTTATTTTTGCTATTAGCTTGAGGACATTGATTGCATCTCTTAGCCAATAAATCTCTAAAATTATGTGTATTGTTGATCCACTATTATCAATGGAATTTTTTTTGAGATTTTGTTCAAATATAACAATGTATTTTTTTTGAGATTTAGTTCAAATGTAACAATGTCTTTCAAAGCTTTTGATTCCATCACAACTACCATAAATTTTTTTATTACATCGGATACACTTACCAGAGAAATTATCCTCATGAACTCTCTAAGTGGTATCCATGGCCAAGGAAGAATGTGGGTTGAATGGAATACTGCTTGCTTTTTGGTTAATTATTTATTTTATTTGATTATCTATTTTAGTTACATGTTTCCATTTGTAGTGCTGGCAGGCTCCTGACTACCTTCTTGTACACCACATATGAGGATATTGTTGATCCTAGAAAACCATATAACTCTCTCTAGCAAGAAGTACCATTGCAAAGTCACAAAGTCATACATATACTTATGGAAAAAGAGTGCTTTTCAAATGTCTGCAGGACAATAGATTCAAAGATACTCAAGATAGATGGAGTGAATGTAAGTCTCTTTCATATTGTTGGTTTTTTTAGGGACCCCTTTTTACCAACTTGTTACATTTTTTCTCACAGTGCTGGCAGGCTCCTCTTCCGAAAAGTTTCTACTTAGCCAAGATACCTTCGTTCTTTGTAAATTTGCTGTTTTGAAGCAAGCCACGAAGATATGGAGGGGTACAAACCATGATAAACGTATTCTTCTTGAGATCCTTCCAGCTGTCATGGACTTTTTAATATCCTGAGATATTTTGAATTTGAAACTCTGCACCGTTACCTTGTCAGGAATCTCCCAGTTTAGAGATGAAAGACTTGGCAATGGCAAATCTTCGATATTTCCATACCTATCCGCTTTAGAGGGAACCACATACTGTGCATAATATATAAAAACCTTGCATTCACTAAAAAAAGACACAGTTTGATCGGCATAAATAATGTCTGCCAATACCTTATGAATGGCATGGAAAGTCCCACTTAGGCTTTCCACAGGTTGCCATTCAATACTTGTTGACGGAAAGATATCTACAATGACGAACCGTTTGTTAGAACTTGCATAAATGGAAAAGAATTATATACGTTATTCAACTAATAACTTACAATGTGTTTGTTGGGGAACACATTCGTTTGGAGGCAAATGCATATCCTTGGCCATGTAAACATGTTGCACCTTGACAAACCAGCCTTCGGGCATAATTTTGAAGGCAATGATACGCCCCTTCCAGTGATGTTTTATATCATCTCATTTTCTTCTTTTCACCTTATGAGAGCCCTTGCAAGATGGCAGCATGGTAACCCAATCGTTTACAGCAAAGGTTTTGGGCTCAAAATTTCCATCTGCTCCCTGGCTATAGACCGTGCAAGAGTGTATCAAATGAGAAGGGCGCCTGGAGGAAGCCATGAAAAGAATGAAAGCGCAAAGAAAGAAGCTCAAAGAGGGGTGAATGAACTAAAAAGTAGTGCCAAGAATACAAATGAGTATGTATTGGGCGCCAAAAACAATATTGAAAGATCTCCCGACTTTCAAAAAACTCATTATTAATTTCATCACATCTCTGTCACGTATTTTGTCAGATTTGTAAGTAAATAACGTCTTTGGGACTCCAAAACATGTCAGACTTTAGGGGTTTTGGCTAAAAAAGAAGAGAGAATCACGAAATGGGCTCCACTATCTCTAAAAAAGAGGAGACAAGAATACCATATTCTTGCACACGTGGCGAACTCTCTTTGGCCCTTTTCTTAATCCCGTGATTAACAAAAGTGCATTTTTTGAAGCGTTTTTGGCCCTAATGGCTTCGCATACCTTATGAAATTCTACAACTCTAAATGTAGGCAAACTTGTAACCAACCCTTTGGACTGCATTAATTTCAGCCTTTGTACATTTGCATGTCAAATGTGTTTGTGCCAAATTTCAATATCTGCAATAACACCTTTTTATTTAGCATACATAGCAGCATTCATAGTAGGAATTCCAGCATCTAGAGTAAACATATGTCCAACTCTACTTCCCTTTGCAACCAACCTGCACTTGTCATTGAAGTCTTCTACAAAGCAGCCCTTTGCATTAAATCTGACTTGCAACCCTTGCTCTACCATCTGACCGACTGACACCAAGTTCTTTGTAATAGATGGCACATGTAATACATCTGAAAGACTCTTTGTCTTACCATCATGCAAGGACAAGGAAACTTTTCCAATGTGTGAAATTGGGTGGCATGAATCATCACATGTCTGCACATAACCTGCATTTTGCAAATCCTGCATCTCTCCAAACCATTCTGCATGGCTGGTCATATGATTGGATGCCCCTGAATCAACATACCAAACATCACCATGTGTTCCCTTTCCTGTAACAGCATTCAACATATGCTGCATAACAAATAGACACTCATTTTCATCTTCATTCTGTCATGAAGATAATGCATAGTTTCCTTGCTGCAACTTACCATTGCGAATATCATCTTTCTTAGCATAACATTGGGCTGCAATATGACCTGTTTTGCCATAGTAGTGACACACAATACGAAAGTTGTTAGAACCTCTGTTTTGCCATCCACCTCTTCCTCTAAAGGTCCTCCTTGCCTCTAAAGTTACCACGACCTCCTGAAACCTGCATATCGCCAAATTGTTGATTCAATCTATTTTGCTGGTTGTCACTACCATGTCTTGTACCATAGCTTCTTAAAGAGGACTTGCCATGTCCCCTTCCTGAACTGGAGTAGAAAGCTTGGACCTGTTCACCACTTTTTTCATATGTCTTACTCTGCATGTTGATCTCTTCAGTGATCATAAGGGAGACCAACTCATCGAAATCTGGAAATGGCTTTCTAATATATACGGAAGTTACAAAAGACTTCCAAGCCTTTTTATTGTTAAGTCCACCCAAGGTAGATGGCACCAAATCATCACCATCGGGCATTGCATCAATCGCTGCCAAGGCATCTGCAATGCTCCTTACCTTCAGTGCATACTCATTGATAGACATCTTTCCTTTCTTCAATGTATTCAACTCTTGCTTGAGGTGAATCTTTCATGCCTTTGTATTTACAAAAAACATACTTTCAAGTATGGTCCAAGCTGCATATAAATTCTTCCCATTTCTAATATGTCCCAGCATATTATTGTCAATTACTGTAGACAGCCAACACATGACCTTTTTGTCTTTTGCATTCCATTCCTTCCATGCCTTTGTCTCTTCTGCAGTTGGAGGATCACTCACCTCCGGCTCCTTTTCTTCACGTGAAACAAACTCGTAGAGGCCTTTTCCAATAAGGAAGTTTGTGACACGGAACTTCCATGAAGGGTAGTTGTTCTTGTCAAGCTTCTCAATGATGGGGTTTCCACTGTTCTCTACCATTATCACAAAACTAATACCAAACAACAAGCAAATCTTCTGCAACCCTCTACCTGTAGTGCACAGCAATACACTAGACAACCTTTTTCATTGTCTGCTCAACAATACATGCAATCTGCAACCATTTTGTAGATAAACATTTTTTAATTCATTGGTAAACACCTTTGAACTTACAAATCTGAAATCTGTAACCTGTGCACTTGTATACGGCAGACACAGCTGAAATTGCAGGATACCTTGAACTACTATCTGCAACCTTGGGAGTCTAAAACGGGGCTCAAAGTGGCCTCGGATGACCAAAATAACAGCGGATGATCCCTAAAGGGCTTGTCTATAGAATACACAATGCTCTTCGCGCACATCAAATCTCACTACAATATGAGATTTTTGCTCTGCCTTGCTTCCGGTGCCTCCACAGGCACTGTCCAAGAGAAGAAGTAGAGAATGGAATAGCTTCTTATCCGTTGCTTGCTTGCTCAAATCCTTGGCTCCTCTCCTTTGCTTTAGCCTTTAAAACCAGCCTCAATCAGTGGTGCAGCTCTGATACCATGTCAAGAATCACATGGTGGGGGGACTTGCTCAAGATGCTGTGCCGAACACACACAGAATGTAGAAAGAGAAGCTCACTCAAGAGACAAGCAGAGAGATGGAGGCCAAAACGTTTTCTTTCTGGTTTCTTCTTCTTCTTCCACACTCTTTACAATGTACACAAATTATAGAGCGGCCTACTAAGTCAAACAATGCATAACTGACTACACTAGTCAACTGGCGCTATATCTATGCCAGCTGTAAATAGGTGTAACAACCTGAATATAATAAGTAATGAGTCAGTGGCCATGTGAGAGTCATATTGACCACTGACGTGCTAAGTGTAGATGTGTGGACCCATCTAACCAGGCAGTCCATCATTAATGTCCGCATGTGTTGAGCTTGTCATCTCAACAGAAACGGCCTGATAAGTTACGTTGCGAGGCAAACTCGAGAGACCCTAGTTGGCAAACCCCGTGTCATTCCTTGGAAGTTCTGGTTGGCATCTTTTAGATATATCTCTCGATGGACTGCTAAGACATGTCCTGCGATTTGAGGATCAGGCACATTACAGTTAGGAACATGGTGAGATGCTCTCGGTTGAAGGGTATGGTCAATACTTGGTTGAATGGCATCTTGTAGGAGACTTGAAAACTTTTAAATACATGTGTGGAATCTCCAATGGTGCAATATAAATAATCCATGCCTATATTGCTTGGTAGAGAGGGTGGAAGGAAAGGACGAAAAGAAGAACTGGCAAAGAGTGATAAGTGATGCACCGACGTGCAATAGAGAAGATCCCACTTGGAAGCCCATCTTCGACATTCCATTGGATTGTATTCACATTTGTTCATTGCATGATTTTTTCAAAATCATGGAGAAACTTGTATATAAATACATTTTCTTTGCTTATAGGATGAAACCAAAAAAAGAAGCCATTGCAACATGTAGGAATGCGGAGCATGCTATTAGAAATTGGGCTACACGAGCATCAAGCGATGATTGAAAAAGATAAGAAGAGATCAAGAAAATATGGTAACTTGCCAAAAAAACCTTGCTATGGAGGAGCAAAGGCTAGGAAGTTTCTCTCAGCACCCATCAATGAGGAAGGGAATGTCATGGTTCGTAGACCGTAGGACTACGATGGGTGGAAAAAGTTACATTTTATAGTTCCTGATTGAAGTAATGGAGGAAAAACAAGGTTGGCCAAAGCTAAGGTTTGGATAAGTCTTAACAGATTGGCTCCCTTACTTTGCAAGTTGGTGTTTAACAATGAAGATAAGAAAGAATTTATCAATGTTGTGCATAGCTTCTACGAAAACATGGTGAAGTGTGGGGCAAAAGCTCTGTCACACATTACATGGTGCATACTAAGTTAATATTTTAAAATTGTATCAATTGTATAAGCGATTGAGCATAGTTTTACTCATGTGTGATATGCGCCTTTGTAGCATATCCTTGAGGCACATAGGCCATACTTTGCAAAAAAGGAAAGTATCTAAATTTGGTCCACACAAGGGATGGAAAATTCACATTGGATAGCATGTGGTGCATACAAAAAAAAAACCGATCATGGTGGAGGGTGAATGGTGGAAATCCAATTATCCAATTGCTATCTTGGTGGTATAGGATTACAGTAGCAGATGAAACTAAACTCTCGCAAAAGAGAGCAAATGAAAGTGCCGATGAATCGGCTGCAGACATGATGGAATCATGTCGTGTCACTAAAAGAGTGCGTTATGAAGCCTCAAGTGCCAAAGAAAACCATGCTAAGTGGCTAGAAAGAAGGCTTTGACAAGGCAGAAAATGGGTTCGAAGAGAGCTAAGATAGTAAGATGAACGATGTGTTAAGTTTGAATGCAATTCATAGTTTAAGAGAGGAACAAAGAGTGTGCATCTATGTGAATGAGTCTTATAGTTTAGGGTTATATAAATGAGGGTTTCACTTTCTATCTTATTCATTAAGTTCTCACATCGCTTGTGCAAGAAAGATGGCTGGGTCTAAGGTAGTTGCAAATAAGCTTCTGCTTAGAGCCCAATATTGTGTCCAACCCCTCGGAGCATCTACTAGCTCAGATGCACCCCCTTCTCAACCTAACCCAGCTTCCTCAAGCTGCCCTCACAAGGGTCCTCCTTAGCATCCCCACAAGAAATGCAAGTGGAAGCTAGGTACAGTGGCCTTGAGAGAAATCAGGAGGTATCAATGCTCTTTTGATCTCATCATTCCGAAGGCGAGCTTATTAAGACTTGTTCGCGAGATTGTGCAAGACCTCTACCACATATAAAGCAGGAGGTGGTTTTTGGCACAAGGTCAGGATAGACCTGATCACTTCACAAAATAATGTCTTCATACTCTACAGTGTGTTGCAGAGGCCTTTTTAGTTGACTTGATGATTGATGCTCATCGTTGTGCAATACATGTGAAGTGCATCATTGTAACTCCCAAGGACTTCCAACTTGTAAGAAATCTTCAAGTAGTGAAGGATGCATTCATTCCAATGGAATGAACACAATTTGTAATGTTATCTTTTTTTGGCATAGTGTTATCCTCGTGCATTGGATATATGACTATGTCCTAGTACAAAACTATTGTATGCGTTCTTAAAATATGAATTAAATTTTTACTCTTGTCATTTCCTCTCAACTTTGACTGTGCATCTTTGCTGTATTTTGAATTCTTACTTACCATTTTTGTTAACCTGTTAGCACTGTTAATTTTAATAGGAAAAACATGCAAAAATTTGCCATTTCTTGTTGCAGACTTTACTCTTGATGCCTCTGTATAGTCTATGTGGTGCGAAGTTTCTAAGGGCTAGTAGTCATGATGTTGATTTCTCAATTATCAATCCATTCATAATTTTGGTGTGGGATGATTTTTTAAATACTAAATTGTATCAGAATGCAATGAAACTTGAGAGTGGAGTTTTAAGCTCGAGATGTGCCTAAAATTTGAAAAAAAATCCAGAATTTAGGAAAAAAATATTTAACATCGAAGGCGACGGTTGCAGCTAGGACGATTTTAAGCAACAAGTGAAAGACGACTTTTAAAAGGCGCCCGAGTGACACTTGTGGATTTTTGATAATTTTTTCGACTACCGTGCGGGATGCCAAGAGAGCTGCCAGTCAGTGCGGGATGCCAAGCCGGACACGCAGGATTTTTCAGAGCTCGAAACGGAGCCCAAACGAGGAAGGGGCCACAAAATGGCCAAGATACGAAAGGGTGGACATAACTTGGACCAAAGGGGGGGTGCCCTTTGGGAATTTAAACCCCCCCCCCCCCCCCCCCCCCCCCAATTTTTATGCAAGAATTGTGGATGAAGAAAACGTGGGAAGACATGGCGTGAGCAGGCACCAAAAAATGCGCCATGATTCCTCAACATGATGATTGTGGGCTGTGAAGAACCCATCCAACTGACAATGGCCAGCATCTTCTCTCTCTTGGCTGATCATATCGCCGGTCTTCCCATGAGGAATGGCTGTCCTGATGAACAGAACATAATCTAGTATTTCTCTCTCCTCCCTCTCTCTCCCCTCTATGGGCTGTTCATGTGTATCATCTTGAAGGAGGAACCGGGGAGGGAGAATGAAGAAAATGGTGATGGAGATTGATGGAGATGCTGAAGATTGACGAGCAGCATTGGATTGAGAGAAATGGAGGCTCCATCTGCTGGTTATGCAGTCTTTTAAAGCGTCTCGAGTTATGTAAAAACACGGTATGACCATTTTTATGAAGAAAATGAAGGATTTTTTATAGTTTATGATGATAATTATGTTCTTATTGGATGAAAATTTGTGTGAGTGCTGATTGCATTATGAGTAATTGTTGTTTATAAAAAAAAATTGATTTTTCAATTATTTACATGCTTTATTTAATTCCCGTAAACCCGAAATGCGGTTTTTAAGTGATAAAATGGTAGTTTTTCTGTTTCGGGTGGGTAAAAAGTGTTCCCATGGGGGGAATATGGAAGATAAATTGAATGTTAGTATGCTAAAGTTATTGGAATAATAAAAACTAGAAAATAGCATATTTTATTGTCAAATAAATTAAAAAATGGAAAAAATAAGAAAAAAAATAGAAATACGTCTTGGAAAAATAAGAAAAAATATAGTGATTGTTTGTGGATGTATGGTAGTGGCAAAGCATGAGGTTTGGCCTCAGTTTTCCCTATCTCCTTGTCAGAGTTTATGATTTATCGCTTTTTATACATCAAAACATGACAAAATGAACCTCTACACCTATGCAACGAAAGCAATACCTAAATGTAGGGGGTTGGGAGGTTTGAATGGTGTGATTTGCATGCTGATTGTTGTTGATTTTTTGATGCACATCATGACATAGAGTTCATGGTATGTTAATTAAGAGGATAGTAGCACGAGTGTTGTCTCGGTGCTATCCTTACATCGCTGCAACGGGTTAGTAAATGCATGGGAAAGCCTGGTTGTGCACCACATGTTTCTGATTTAAAATTATGTTTGAGCACTTTAGAATCATCCACCTTTGCATGTGCAAGTCGATCATGGTATCGGAATAAAAAAACATGGATGCATAGCACCTGTTTTCAATGATAATGACCCACGCTTGAGTGTGGAAAGGCATCCTAAGCCATAGAATAGACGTTCGTTTATTGGGGGATTAGTTGGTAAGGACACATGGTATCTCCTGGAGTACTTGCAAAATAAAAGAGTGGAGTTTGTTCGTTTGTTCTATATGTTGAGTAGCGCATCAAGGGGCCAATCCCTGCGATGTAGGAGAGCTGCAGTGGGGCCGCGGTGTTTCTACCAAGAGGTTGCCTCCCATGTATGTGATTATCCTGGCATTTATGGCCAATGTGTATGGGTTCTCCCTCTATGGAGTTTATAGAAAGGGAAACGTTGGACTATGAAACTATAAACGCATAGATTAGGCTTTAGGACAGTTTGTCCTTTAGTAGCAGATTGACGCTCCTAGTCCGCGAGGCCGTGAGGGTGTGTTTATCTGTTATGAGCATGAGGTCCGGCTAGTGACATAGCCAGTGCCGGCCCATTTGAGGTCCCATCAGTGGTGTGTCTGCCAGGAGCTACCAACAAGTGGTGGCTCTCAAATCTAGGGTTGTTAGGGACCAAAAAGCTGGTTTATGTCCTCTGACAAGGATCGTCAAGCCAAAATACAAAAAGCAGAACGTGCTTAGAGGGCTAGATGGCGGTTGGAGATTGTAAATCGCTATTCTCCTCAAAGGAGTAGCTCGATACGTATAAGAGGCAGTGGTCTTAGTAACCCAACTGCTGCACATAGTCCTTTAGGTGCAGAAGGAAGCACAAGTTCTTCCTCTCTTCCACCAAGTCAACCCACTTCAAGTGGGGGTGTGATACTATCAGTCCAAACTCCTATTGTCAATCCGATTGTCGTCATGGCACAACAACCCATTGCAATTCCTACAGGGACGCTTGATCTGCCAGCTTTAGGAGTGCCTTTGCCCATTTTTAATGGATTAGCTGAAGAAGATGCGGAGTTTCGCATTTGTGAATTCCAAAGACTAATGTTTAATTACCGTATCCAAGATGAGGGATATCTTATGATGTACTTTAACATGACATTAAAAGGAAGGGCTGCAGTATGGTATCATAGCATAGAGATTGGAACCATAACCACAATCGACCAATTTTATGCAGCTTTTGGAGGAGAATATGCCCCTAAAAGAGGTGGCCAATACTTGTTGCATGTTTTGAATGTAACATGCCAAGATCCCCATGAGAATGTAAAAGCCTATGCCAAGAAGCTTAAGGAAGTGTTTCATAAGTTACAAACTTACATTCCTATTCTGTCGACTGCCCAATTGCAATACTTCTTGCATGGATTGGACTTCAATATTCAGGTACAATTGAGCAGTGTGGCTTTGACTGTTATAGACACCGCCATCACGCGGGCAGAAGGAGTAGAGTCACGATTACAAACGGCCTACTCCTCCCAAATAAATCTTAATGCGGGTTTAGCACCTGGAGGAAATTTACCATTGATAAATGGAAGTCAAGGGATGCCTATGAATAACCCTAATGGGAGAGGAAGCATGGTTCATAATATACCTTTGCTGCTAGCTCCTCCCAGTGTGACTATGCCTATGGCTAGTCAGTTGGCTCCACCAAATGTTGGAGGCCAAGTTTCAAACCCTAATGTTATTCCTGTGAGTCAACAACCAATGCCCAATCAAATTGTTAGGCTAATGGAACGATGAATAGATGATCAAGGCTATGAGTCGAGTGCCTCTAATGTCCTTGGCGAAGTTAAGGATATGATGAAGCACTACATTGACATGATTTCTGGACAATATCGGCAAATAGCTGTTGACATCAATTTCCTGAAGAAGCAGCAGAATCTGATAGGGAGTCAACGCCCTGAAGAGGGTAGTCCCTCAAGATTCAGCTGTAAGTGGTGTGGTGGACAACATTTCCCTAGGAACTGTCCACATGTTAAATGTGATATTTGTGGGAAGTCGGGCCACTTAGCCGCTACCTGTTGGAGTAAGATTAGTTCCCTCCAACAAGGGAGTAAACAGCTAGGTCCAGTTAATCATAGAGCGCAAGGTAATAACCTCCAGCAAAATGATGGACCAAGACAAATACTGCAAAGGGGAAAGACCACTATAGAGGAGTTGCCACAAGGCAATGGAGTCAGCCTTATTGAGGCTGTACGCATTAATGCCGCTGAAACCTCTAACCTATGATTTGTGACAAGAGGCCAAAAGGCTAAAGAGGTTGACAAAGATAATGCAAAACCGGTCGAGGGAAACCCTAAGCAAGGGGATAAGGGGATGCAAGTCCTGAATCCCAGCATGGAAGGTGGACCTCTAAGGCCTGTTGACAAAAAAGTTGATCCTAAGAAGGATGAGGAAGTGCTAAGAAAGAAGGCAAGAGCTAAAAAAGAAGCACCAAAACCGGTCCCGAGACCAAAAGAAATGATGGTTTGGCGAGAAAAGAGAGCTTTGGCTACCTATCATGATTTTGATTTCGCAAATTCTCTTTGTATGCGAAGTCAAACCCGATGTAAACCTCTTACAATTGATTAAATTATCTCCAAGAGTACGCAAGGAATTCAAGAATATCCTGCGTATTGGGTATATTGTAGAACCTTTGGGCATAGCACAAGTAGGGGAAGATTGGTTTGATCATGCTGAAAAGTATTGCCCTAGGGTTCCAACATACGTGGATGGAATATTAGTGGAGCATGCTACCATAGACACTGGGTCCTTTGTCAATATCATGAGTTCAGAGTTGATGGCGAGGTTGGGTCTAGGCATCCAAAAAGATAGCTCCACCCTTCTTAGAATGGCTGATAATAGTCTAAGGAAACCAGAAGGTTGCGTTACTAGAGTCCATGTTACAGTTGCAAGTGCAGAATGCTTCTTGGACTTTAGGGTGATAAGATTTGCAGGACGTCCTAGCTATTGAGTCTTGCTAGGTAGGTCTTGGATCTTACAAACAGACTGCCAAGTTGATATACCCGCTGGTCGAGTGGTTCTAGGTAGAGGTGCTAATCGAGTAATAGTCGATGCTTACCCTGAGTCTCCTTAGAGTGAGAGAGCTCCTTTATTCTCTACTGAATTAGAAACAGTAGATGATCCATCTGGTAGTGAGACATCATCTAGTGATGAATCTAAAGAAGGCTCCACTACAGAGGATATTTATCAGATAACTCTAAATGAGCCAACAGAGCCTCAAGATAGGATAAGAGATGCGGATGTGATTGAGTTAGACCTTGGCATGCCAGATGATTCTCGGCCAATTAAATTAGGTTCCATGTTTAGTTCAGCAGAAAGGGAGGACTATGTGCCCTTGATTCAAGAATTCCGTGAAATCTTTGCTTGGAGTTATGATGAGCTGAGAGGCATTCCTCCCAGCCTGGCTGTTCATACCATTCCTGTAAAAGAAGACAGTCGTCCTGTATGTCAGAAGGTAAGGCGTATGCCTTTTGAATTGAGGGACAGGCTGTTTGAGGAGTTACAGAAGTTACGGGAAGCTAGTTTAATCTTCCATGTACAGCACACAGAATGGTGTTCACCAATTGTCATCAGGAAGAAGAAAAATAACCAGATTCGACTATGTGTAGATTTTAGAGAGCTGAATAAGCAAACGGTCAAGGATTACTACCCGTTGCCATTTATTGACCAAAATTTGGATCAATTAGCGGGTAGGGAAATATATTCGTTTATGGATTGCTTTGCGGGATACAACCATATGGCAATTGCAGAAGAGGACAAGTTGAAAATAACTTTCATTACGGTCTTTGGTACTTTTGTGTACCTTGTGATGGCCTTTGGTTTGTGCAATGCACCTGGATCATGGCAACAAACAGCAGACAAGACCTTTGGTGACATTTTCCCAGATGAGTTGAAAGTATTTATTGATGACCTGGGGGCAGCCACTGTAAGGGAAAGGATGTTGATTATCTTAAGAAAGTGCTTTGAGTACTGCAGACAATTTTATATCGCTCTTAATCCACGGAAGTGTGTCTTTGGAGTGCCGTATGGGCTATTGCTAGGCCATGTGGTCAGTTCAGTAGGGATCACAACTGACCCTGAAAATATCAAGGTTATAGTCGCTATGAGTCCATCACACACTCTGAAAGAGGTACATAGCTTTATGCCATCGATAGGGTACTATCGGAGGTTTATAAATGCCTTGGCAAAAAGGACATTGCCATTAACGAACTTATTATCCGTTAGCTGTCTATTTGTATGGAGCGACCCTTGTAAGGTAGCTTTCGAGGATGTGAAACAGGAGCTAGTAAAAGCACCAGTTTTAAAAGCACCTAAAAGAGGTGAGGTATTTTATATATTTTCAGTCACCACCATGCATAGTATCAGCTGCTATTTAGCCCAAATCTGGGAGGAAAAGTGGTATCATCCGATAGCTTTTGCTAGTCGAAAATTGGGCATATCAGAAATTAACTACACCAACATGGAGAAGTTGTGCCTTGCGATGGTCTTTGCGGCTAAAAAAATTTAGGCACTACATCCTCTATGAGAAGGTAGTATTCTATACGAAGGTGGAAGGGCTTAGATTGCTTATGAACAAGCTACAACCGTCTGATCGTCTGGCAAAGTGGTTAATCACTTTGCATGAGTTTGATTATGAGATTAAGAGTAAGCCACCGAGGTTGCAAGGGATTGTGGAATGCCTTGTGGATTTCAGGGAGTCGAAAGAGACTTTGGCTGAAGGAAGTGACATTGAATAAATGTTTAAAATTGATACAGCTTCTATCCCATCTTGGTATGCTGCTATTACGCATTATCTATCAATGGGAGAGACTGGAGCTGGTTTATCAAAATCAGAAAAGAGGAAAATCAGACAACAGGCTTTGAAGTTTTCCTTGATCGCAGGAACACTATATCGGCAGGGTGTTGATAATATCTATCGCCGATGTGTGATGCCTGACGAGGTTCCTTTCATCTTGGAAGAGTGCCATGACTCTGCATGTGGAGGGCACTTCGCTGTGGATGGTTGACGGCACAAAAAGCTTTAAGAGCTGGATATTGGTGGCCATCCATCTTCCAAGATTCCTTTGAGTACATTAAGAGATGTGATACCTATCAAAGACATGACAGCAAAGAGAATAGGAAATGCCCACTTACGCCTATCATGGCTATCCTTCCATTTGAGAAGTGGGGTATTGATTTTGTGGGTCCTATTACCCCGTCGTCTACTACCCAGAAATAGGTACATTATAGTAGCAACTGATTATTTTACAAAATGGTCAGAAGCGTGGGCGACGAGGCAGGGCAATGCAAAAGAGGCTGCAAGTTTTCTTTTAGAGCAGATTATCTGCCGTTTAGGTCCTAGCTCCTGTTTCACATCCTCGAAAGCTACCTTACAAGGGTCGCTCCATACAAATAGACAGCTAAATTGGAGGAGTATCATGTTGAGACAAATGACAATAATAGAGCCACAAATCAGAGGCTATAATTCATGGGAGTTAGTACCACTGATGACGAAGTGCAATGGCTAAAGAACCCTCATGTCATAGATCAGGGGAATGAAGTAAACATCTCACGTGATTCTAACGACTTCCAACAAATGTCTAAGTAACTTGGCAACATGAATGATGGTTTACTTCAGCTTACCCACTCCATGGATGATAAATTTAACAAGATGATTTCTCATCTAGAGCAACAAAGTAGTAGATTGGATACCAAGTTTGATCAGCTGATCACTATATTCAGCAATTTGGGAGATAGATTCCAAAGTAACCACCACCCCATGTTGAAGAAGTGCCACTTACTCATGGGAATGTGAGATCTACTACAGCTCATCAACATATACCATCGACTTATGAACATGGTGGTCCTTCTAGAGTCAATGAAACTGCTCAGCCACGTGCTAATTCATGGAGTAGAGGCAGGCCTAAATTTCCTATCTCAAGAGAACATAGACAGCAAGGTCATTCACTGCATGAAGATGAACAAGAGTTTATTCATTGATGTCACCCCTCTTATAAAGAGTTTGATACTCATCATGCTCAAACTCCTAATGTAAGAGAACTTAATGTGAGAGAAGATCATGGACAGCATCTACATGGGGACAGTTTTTAGCATGTTAATGCTCATGACAATTTTCAGCATGTTAATGTTCATGAGGATAGAATGCCACATGGTGTTTCTAATCATACCTAATCATATGGAAATTCATTGCTTGGCCATCAATCTCATGGAAACCATTGCAATGGGCAGCAATCATATACAAACAATCATGGACAGCAACCAAGGAGTGACTCTTTTCATAGACAACAATCTTTTGGCTTTAACAATCATGGTGGGCAGCAATATCACTATGATAAAGAATACAAGGATAAGATCAATATAACAAATTTCAAAGGAGATAACCCTTCACCGACCGAGCTTGAGGAGTGGATCAATAAATTGGAAATGTACTTCACTCTATACCCTTGCAACGAACAAGCAAAGATTTGTTATGCAGCCATACACCTAGAAGGGTATGCACATACTTGGTGGAGATACATGTGCAAGATAGGGAAAATTTTCAATCTTGGGATGAGTTTAAATCAACCATGACTCAAGTATTTGTGTCATCCATGGAAAAGGAAAGACTTGAACGAAGATGGTACAATCTTAGGCAAAGGGGATCTTCCGTAAGGGATTATTCCATCCAATTCTTAAATCTTTCCATGTATGTCGAAGGTATCTCCGATGCAGCCAAGTTAAATAAGTACATCTTTGGTCTTGATCCTAACCTTTCAGCCGAAGTTGGAGCAGCCAAGCCAACTAGTGTACATGCAGCCATACAATATGCTGAAAGGTATAGCCAAAAATATAGAAGAGAGTTGACTGCATTTCAGCCCAAAACAGGGACACATTATCAAGCAAATCAGCCCATGAGATTTGGACAGCAATTCAGCCAACAAAGAGAAGGAAATAGAGCTGAAAATAGGTTCTCAAATAATTTCAACAGGGTGCCTATATATCCTACAGCTTATGCTTCAAGTCAGGGCACTAATTTTAGGAGTAATGCTGATTCAAAAGGGGATTTCAAGAGGACTAAAGCTGTAGCCAAACCATATCCCATTGCCAATAACAATAAAGCACTTCCTAATGACAAAACCAAGGGCCTATGTTACAAGTGTGGGGAGAAGTGGTCTCTTGAACATAAACAGAAGTGCAAAGGATACATAGCAAAGTCAAACATGCTGAATGTAGAAGTATTTGAGGATGAAGAAGCAAATGAAGATGCTCTTTTGGAAGTGGATGCAGCCCCCACATATGAAGACATGCATGATCAAGAGGACCAAGATGTGTAGGAGGATTTAGAGTCGGTCAATAGCTTTCCCTATGATCCAGGTGGTTCTATGTTTTCTTGTCAACCCATGTTATGTTCCATATCTCAGGATGCATGGATGGGTTGTAAGGGTGAAAATACACTTCGGCTCAAAGGTACTATAAATTCAAAGGTTGCTCATATTCTCATTGATACGGGCAGCACACATAGTTTTGTCAATGCTAAATCATTGTATGAGCTGAAGTTATTGCCACAAGAAATGGATTCCCTATTGAAGGTACAAGTGGCAATGGAGCTCAAGAGTTGAGTAAAGAGATATGCTGGCAGACTCCTATTGAACTATCACAGTCTTGCACTATTATGCCAGACTTGATTGTCCTAGATATGGGTCCTATTGACATCATCATTGGGGGGCTGCGATTGGCTTAAACATCTTGGAAAATTTTCCTTGGATCTTAACCAAATGTTTATGGAGTTTACTTGGAATGGGCAGCAAGTAAAACTTAATGGCATTGAGAGGAAACAAGTGGAAATAATCAATAAGAAGAATATGAAGAGGAAAATCAATGCTATGTCTTGCATTTTCACACTTCTTCTATCAAAGGCAGATGAAAATCAGCAATCTACTTTACCTAAGGAGCAAGATCCATGTCTATGTAAACTTTTGGAAGAGTTTAAGGACATATTTCAGCCACCTACATCGTTGCCTCCTCAGCGAGAAGTGGATCATCCTATTGATTTAATGCCTGACACTAAACCCATCAACAAACCTCCTTGCAGATTATCCAAGTGTGAGAGAGAAGAAGTAGAGAAACAGGTTAAAGACTTGCTGGAAATGGGATTTATTCAGCCTAGCCAGTCACCTTTGCTTCTCCCGTACTACTTGTCAAGAAGAAAGATGGGTCATTTAGGATGTGTATTGACTATAGAGATCTAAATAAGAGCACTGTGAAGAACAGGTACCCAATTCCTCGCATAGATGATTTGTTGGATGAACTCAAGGATGCAAAGGTTTTCACCAAGATCGACTTAAGATTAGGGTATCATCAAATCAGAATGAAAGCAGGGGATGAGTACAAGACAGCTTTTAGGACAGAAAGAGGTCTCTACCACTTCCTAGTCATGCCATTCGGACTTTCCAATGCACCTGCAACCTTCCAAGCACTTATGAACAAGATTTTGTAGCCATTCTTGTATAAATCAGTCTTGGTATTCTTTGATGATATTCTCATCTATAACAAGAATAGAGAGGAACATTTGGAACATATCAGAGAAGTTCTCCTTACTTTGAGAAGACACAGGCTTTTTGCAAAAGAAAGCAAGTGTACTTTTATGGCTGATGAAGTGGAATATTTGGGTCATATAGTTGGTGAGAAAGGAATCATGGTTGATCCAAAGAAAGTACAGTGCATCAAAGATTGGCCCATACCACAAAATTCTACTTCATTGCGAGGATTTCTTGGATTATCTTCCTTCTATAGGAGATTCATCAAGAATTATGCCCATGTAGCAACTCCTCTTACTGATAGATTAAAGAAAGAAGCTTTCTTCTGGGATGCTACAGCCACTATGAGCTTTAATGAGTTGAAAAGTCTTCTTATTCAGCACCTATCTTAGTGTGCCCAGACTTTTCCAAGGAATTTACTATCTATGCATATGCTAGTGGCAGAGGTATTGGGGGAGTTTTATGCCAAGACCATGGTGTTATTGCTTATGAAAGCAGGAAGTTAGATGATAAAGAAAGGAAACTCCATGTCTATGAGTAGGAAATGTTAGCCATTCTTCATGCTATTAAGAAGTGGCATCACTACATCTATGGCAGCCATTTTAAGGTGAAGAGTGACCATCGAGTGCTGAAGTATTTTCTTTCTCAGCCAAACCTCTCTCCCAAACAAAGACGGTGGTTAGCTACTCTTCAAGGATATGATTTTGAGATATCCTATATGGCAGGCAAGGATAATGTAGTGGCTGATGCCTTATCTAGGATGTGGGCATGTTTCGTTTCTACTATCTCTCTCATACATAAAGATTGGATTCAGGTGAGAGCGAAATTTTGGTGCCGAGAAGTGCTTAAAAATAGCTAAAAATTACGAATATCAAGGGAAAAATATTCAACGTCGAAGGCGGCGGCTCGATCTAGGACGATTTTAAGCGTCAAAGTGCTTTAAAGGTGCCCGAGCGACACTTGTTGATTTTTCATAATTTTTCAGACTGTCATGCAGGTTGACAAGAGTTATTGGCCAATGGGGGATGCCAAGCCGGATGCCCATGACTTTTCAGAGCTCAATTCAGAGTTCGGACGGGAAAATGGCCAAGAAACCAGTCAAGATGGGAAGGGGTGGACAAAATTTGGCCAAAATGGGCAAGTGACCTTTGGGAGCCCAAAATTTAATGTCACATGAAAGTTTGGGAGAGGGGGCATGCAAAAAATCATGGGGAGAGAGGAGAAGAAGGCACCAACAGAGGGCGTCGAAATTCACGCCATGGATGGGAGGAGTCAACCTCCAGCCTGCAAACAACCCACATCACTGATCATTGCCCTTGCTTCCCTCCTAGATGCCAATCATATCGCCGCCTCTCACCCGAGAAATGGTGGTCTCTGTGAAGAATTCTGATTTTAGTCTTTCTCTCTCCTCCCTCTCTCTCCCATAAGGGCAGATTCATGTGGTGAAAAAGAAGAAGAAGAATAGATGGCGGATGCTTGTCCAATGAAGACCGGATTGCTCCATGGTGCAAGAGGAAGGAAGATTGCTGATTGTGGACTCTCATGAGCATTAATGGTGGCTGGAAATCAGTCCCGAGATATGGCAAATAAAAAACCCGCAATCCGCAAAGAACGGTAATCTCATTTTTACAAAGGAAATTGATGTTTTATGCAATTTGCTTCATGAATATTTGTTCCCATGGGATGATTATGCATTATAATGTTGTTTACAATGTCTTCCAACTGTTTGAAATTAGAAAATCCAAAAATCATAAGTGTTGTGGATGAAATTAATAGTGTAAAACCCGTAAAACATGCGAAATATGGGGAAATTGGGTGTTTTTGATATATCAATGGAAAATATAATAAGACACACCAACTAAACTTGTGTTTTTTCTGCAAATGAACCTAAGGGACACAACCCACAACTCATTTTTAATTTTTAGTCATTTAATATTGCAAAAAATACAAGAAAAATAGGAAAAATAGGGAAAAATAGGAGAAAAATGGATTTTGAGTGCCGAAAATTAAGGAAAAATAAGAGCCATGTTTGTGGATGTATGGGGGTTTGAAGTATGAGGTTCAGCCTCAGTTCAGCCCTACCTTTATGTTCTAGTGAGTTTTTATGGCTTTTTATGCAATAAAAATGTGGAAAATGAACCCTAAACCTATGCACCATGCACAACCTAAACATGTGAGGGGGTAGAGTGTATAAAAGGTGTTTAAATGCTGAATGAAATGATGAAAAGCTTGCTGGTTTTTATGCATACCATTTAGGTTGGTCGATAATTAAAAAATTAAGGACCTAGTAGCACGAGGGCTTCTCGGTGCTAAGTTCATGCAACGCCGCATACGAGCGATAGTCAAAATCATTGAAAGAAATGTTTTCCACATGTGCACAAATGCTGATTTTCTTAATTGTTTGAGCATGAGGACATTCACAATTTGCATGAAGCATGAAATTTAAAAAGCATCAGACAATACCTCCTGGATGCATGGCAATTGCTTTCTAGAGGAATATGACCAACGTTGAGTGAGTAAGATTGTTCCAAGCTGTGGGTTAGGCGTTGGGTCTAAGGGGAAAGAAAGTGAGAAATTGTACATTCCTGGATCCGATCAATTGGTACGTTGAGTGGAAATACGTGCGATATTATGTTATATATGTTTAGCGACGCATCGAGGGGCCAATCCCCAAGGTGTAGGAGAGTCGCAGTGAGGTAGCGGTAGTCAGCCGTGGGAGGACCTCCCATGTTTGTACTTCGTGCTATTTGGCAATGTGTTGGGACTCCCTCTGAGGAGTGTTAATTGGGTTAAAGTTGGACTACGAGACATGATACAAACGCAAGATGTTTAGGAAGATGATGCATGTGTCATCCACGCTCCTGGCCATGAGGCCGTGGGGTTGTTGAGTGCATGATAGAGGTCCGGCTAGTGCATGAGCCAGTGCCAGCCTGTTTTAGGTCCCATCAGTGGTGCGTCTACCAGGAGCCACTTAGAAGTGGCGGTCCTCAAATCCTGGTTATCTAGGGACCAATTAGCAGTTTATGCCAAAGGATATTGAGATTAATCCGTTATTCATCGATAAGCATCGTCTAGCAGAAATCCAAAAGCAAGAGAGAGACGAAAGAGCTAGGCGACGTGCTGAAATTTTTAGGAGGTATTCCCCTAAGCATAGCGGTGTTGAACCCTTACGTGGAAGTGGATCTAGTGGTCTTGGTGCCACAAGCAGTAAGTTAGGAGAAGGTGGAAGCTCTAGTGCTCCCCTTTCTTCCATAAGCCAGTCTACATCAAGTGTGGGAGGTGTAACCTCACCGTCCCCTATACCTAGTGCAAATCCAATTCTCGTCATGGCGCAGCCTATTGCAATTCTTGCAGGAATGATGGATTTTCCAGCTCTAGGTTACCCGCTACCCATTTTTAATGGGCTAGTTGAGGAAGATGCAGAACTCCACATCAGGGAGTTCCAAAAGTTGATGTTTAATTGTCGCATCCAAGAAGAAGGACATTTAATAATGTTCTTCAATATGACTCTCAAAGGAAGAGCTGCAATATGGTATCATGGTTTAGAAGCCGGAACCATATTGAATATTGATTCATTTTATGGAGCTTTTCGAAAGGAGTTTGCCCCTGAAAGGGGTGGGCAATATTGGTTGTGTGTACTTAACGTGACCCGCCAAGAACCACACGAGGATATTCATACTTATGCAAAGAAACTAAAAGAGGTTTTCTGTAAATTGGACACCTCTATTCCTATCCCCGCAGCTGCCCAATTGCAATATTTTCTGCATGGTTTGGACTTTAATATCCAGTTGTAGTTGAGTAGTGTCCCTTTGGGGGATATAGATACTGCCATTACACGAGCACAAGAAGTGGAATCCCAACTACAAGTAGCCTATGCCTCTCGAGGCAATTCGAATATGGGTCTAGCATTGGGAAATAGTATGGCGACGGCCAATGGCAGTGGTAGCCAAGGGATAGCGATGGCTAATCCTAATGGGAGAGGGAACATGATGCAGAATGTGCCTTTATTACCAGCTCCCCCTAGTACGACAATGCCTACGGGCAGTCAAATGGCTCCAAATGGTGGAGGCCAGGCAGTTAATCCTAATATCATGCCTGTGGTTCAACAACCAGTGCCTAATCAAATTGTTAGGCCGATGGAACGACAGGGTAATGATCAAGGCTACGAGTTGAGTGCTTCCAATGTTCTTGGTGAGGTTAAGGACACGATGAAGCATTATACCGACATGATTATGGAGCAGTATCGACAAATAGCCGTTGATGTCAACTTTCTTAAAAAACAACAAAATTTGATAGGAAGTAGATACCCGGATGAGGGTGCACCTTCGAGGTTTAGCTGCAAATGGTGTGGTGGGCAACATTATCCACGAAATTGCCCAAATGTCAAGTGCGACATCTATAGAAAATCTAGCCATTTAGTAGCCACTTGCTGGAGTAAGATTAGTTCCCTCTAGCGAGATAGTCGGCAACTAGGTTAATCATCGTGCGCAAGGAAATGATTCCCAGCGAGAAGACGGGCCTAAGCAAATACTCCAACGACCAAAGACTATAGTGGAGGAGCTGCCTAGTGGTAGTGGGGTTAGTTTGATTGAGGCTGTGCATGTTAATGATGCTGAAACCTCTAATCTGTGAGCTGTTCTTACAAGAGGTCAAAAGGGTAGAGAGGCCGCCAAGGATAAGCCTGTCGATGGAAACCCTAAACAGGGCGACAAAGGAACACAAGTTCTAGATCCTGCCATGGAAGGGGGACCTCAGAAGCCCATGGAGAGTAAAGCTGATGTTAAGAAGGATAAGGAACCAACGAGGAAGAATGTGAAAGTTAAAAAAGAGGCAATAAAGCCGGTTCAGCGACCTAAAGAGCGGATGGTTTGGCGTGAAAAGCGAACTCTATCGAACTATCATGAATTCAATTTGGCGAGCTCTCTTTGCAAAGTCAAGCCGGATGTGAACCTTCTATAGCTTATCAAGCTTTCCCCAAGAGTACGCAAGGAATTTAGAAAGATCTTGCGTACCGGGTATATCGTAGAACCTTTGGGTATTGCGCGAGTTGGTGATGACTGGTTTGAGCATGCTAAGAAGCATTGCCCAAGGGTTGCAACCTATGTCGATGGGATATTAGTAGATCATGCCATTGTCAACACGGGATCATCTGTTAACATTATGAGTTCTAAACTGATGGAAAGGTTGGGTCTTGCGATCCAGAAAGATACCTCCACAATTCTCAGAATGGCGAATGATAGTTTGAGACAGCCGGAAGGCTGCATTACTAAGGTCCATGTCACTGTTGCAAATGTAGAATGCCTGTTGGACTTTAGGGTAATTCGTTTTGCAGGGCGTCCAAGTTACCAAGTATTACTTGGACGACCTTGGATCTTGCAAGCAAACTGCTAAGTGGATATACCCGCCGGTCGGCTGATATTCGGCAAAGATGCTCAGCGCGTGGTGATTGATGCCTATCCTGAGTCCCCGCAGAGTGAGAGATCTCCTCTATCTTCCACAGAATTGGAGACATTAGAGGATTTATCCGCCAATGAGACATCATCGAGTGATGAGTCCAAAGAGGGATCCACCACGGAAGATGTCTATCAGATCACTCTAAACGAGCCGATAGAGGCCCAAGTTCGTATATGAGATGCAGATGTTATCGAGCTAGACCTTGGCACGCCAAACAATTCGCGGCCAATTAAATTAGGTTCTATGCTCAGCTCAATAGAAAGGGAGGACTATGTGTCCCTAATTCAAGAATTTTGTGATATCTTTGCCTGGAGTTATGATGAGCTGCGAGGCATTCCTCCCAGCCTGGCTGTGCATACTATTCCTATAAAAGAAGGCAATCGTCCTGTGCGCGTCAAAAAGTAAGGCGTATGCCTTTTGAACTGAGGGACGGGTTGTTTGAAGAGTTACAAAAGCTTCGGAGAGCGGGTTTGATTTTTCCTGTTCAACACACAGAATGGTGTTCACCAGTTGTGATCAGAAAGAAGAAAAATAATCAAATCCGATTATGTGTAGATTTTAGAGAGCTGAATAAGTAGATGGTTAAGGATTACTATCCGTTGCTATTCATTGACCAGATTTTGGATCAATTAGCGAGTAGGGAGATATATTCGTTTATGGATTGCTTTGCAGGATATAACCAGATGGCAATTGCAGAAGAGGATAAGTTGAAAACAACTTTTATTACTGTCTTTGGTACTTTTGCGTACCATGTGATGGCCTTTGGTTTATGTAATGCGCCTGGTTCGTGGTAACGAATAGCAGATAAGACATTCTGCGACATATCCCCTGAAGAGTTGAAGGTGTTTATTGATGACTTAGGGGCTGCCACCGTGAGAGAAAGTCAGTTGATCATTTTAAGAAAATGCTTTGAGTGGTGTAGGCAATTTTGCATCGCTCTAAACCCACGGAAGTGTGTGTTTTTGGTGTACCTTATGGGCTCTTGCTGGGCCATGTGATCAGTTTGGTAGGAATTGCCACAGATCTCGAGAAGGTCAAAGTCATAGTTGCCATGGATCCACCACGCACTTCGAAGGAAGTTCATAGCTTTCTATCTTCAGTTGGTTATTACCGTAGATTCATAAACGCCTTGGCAGAAAGAACGTTGCCACTTACAAATCTATTGTCCTTCAGCTATTTGTTTGTATGGGGTGACCCTTGTCGGGTAGCATTCAAGGATGTGAAGCAGGAGCTAGTAAAAGCTCCCGTTTTAAAAGCACCTAAAAGAGGTGAGGTGTTCTATATATTTTCAGCAGCCACCATGCATAGTATCAACTGCTGTTTAGCCCAAATTTGGGAGGAAAAGTGGTATCACCCGATTGCTTTTGCTAGCTGGAAGCTGGGGGTATCCGAGATCAATTATACCTACGTGGAGAAGTTGTGTCTTGCGATGGTCTTTGGGACCAAGAAATTCAGGCACTATATTCTCTATGAGAAAGTTGTGCTTTATACAAAGGCGCAGGGACTTCGATTATTGATGAATAAGCTGCAGCCACATGATCGTCTAGCGAAGTGGTTAATCACTTTGTAGGAGTTTGATTATGAGATCACGAGTAAGCCACCAAGGTTATAGGGTATTGTGGAATGTCTTGTGGACTTTGGGGAGCCGAAAGAATCTGTGGCTGAAGGTAGTGACATGGAGTCGTTATTTAAGATAGATACGGTGTCTATTCCCTCTTGGTATGCTGCAATAACACATTATTTATCGACAAGAGAGGCTGGATCCGAACTATCCAAAGCTGAGAGAAGGAAAATTAAGCAGCAGGCATTAAAGTTTTCCTTGATCGCAAGTACACTATATCGGCAAGGGGTTGATGACATCTATCGCCGATGTGTGATGCTTGACGAGGTGCCATTCATTTTGGAAGAGTGCCATGATTCCGCTTACGGAGGTCATTTTGCTGGACGGCTTACAGCACAAAAGGCTTTAAGAGCAGGTTACTGGTGGCTTGCCATCTTTCAAGATGCGTTCACGTATGTTAAGAGATGCGATATTTGTCAACGACATGATAGTCGAGAGAATAGGAAAAGACCACTCACCCCTATTATGGCGATACTTCCATTTGAGAAGTGGGGAATAGACTTTGTGGGTCCTATTACTCCGTCGTCGACTGTGCAAAAGAGGTATATTATTGTAGTAACTGACTACTTCACAAAGTGGTCAGAAGCACGTGCAACAAGGAAAGATGATGCTAAAGAAACTGCTAGTTTCCTTTTAGAGCAGATAATATGCCATTTTGGTCCACCTAAAGAATTAGTGTCGGACTGTGGAACCCATTTCCTGAATAAGGTGATCAAAAGCTTGACTGAGGCTTGGCAAATCAAGCACAATAATACGACTCCTTATAATCCGTAGGCAAATGGACAGGTGGAAAGTACTAATAAACAACTTGTGGGGATCTTGTCTAAGATAGTCTCTGAGAAGAAACGCGACTGGGATAAGAAGCTATATGTGGCAGTATGGGCATATAATACCACGTTCAAGCGAGCCACTGGCCACACGCCGTTCAAACTAGTTTATGGTGAAGAGTGCGTTTTACCCTTAGAAATTGAGTTGCCGACCATTAGATTTGCAATAAATCATTCTTTGGGTAATGAGGACGCCCTAGTAGAGCGATTTACAACCTTAGCACACCTAGATGAAATCAAGTTGCAAACTATTACACCAAGAGGTGGCTAAATGTCGCATGAAACAGTTGCATGACCTGAAAGTGAAGAAATATATCTTTAAAAAAGGACAGTTAGTCCTCTATTACGATGCGCGTAGCTATTCCCAGGAAAATTGGAACCTAAATGGGATGGGCCCTATAAGATTGTCAGGTTAGGGAAGAATAGGTCTACAGCCCTATTAGCTGATCTACAGGGAGTAGAGTTTAAGAATAAGGTAAATTTTAATAAGATTAAACCTTATTATTTCTAAGTTTGCTAATACAAAGAAATGCATTGTAGGTCCATGCTAGGGATGATCTGAAACCTGCGGAAGAGCTTAAAGCTGGTTGATGGGTCGGTTAATCCCTTATTTGGAGTACCCATATCTGGAGCAGCGATACCATCAGGGGAAACTCATCTGGTGGAGCAAAGGGTATAAAGTGATTGAGCAAGAAGATGGAACCTTTGTGTGGGAGATCAAAGTCTTCTACCATCACTGCTTATGACTGTTGACGAGTATCCCTGTTGACTTCAATGAAGAAGGTGGGATGGAGCTGTCAGTTCATCCTCTAAACATGCTAAACTTTGATTATCATAACTACGAATAGAGGAGTTCATGATGGCCGGCTGTGTAAACCCAGTGTGGATGTACACATTATATTTTGACAGAGCGTCCAGGGGCCCTAATAAAAAAGGGAGTGTTGGAGTAGTAATCCGAGACCCCGACGAAGAGTTATGATGAAGTTACTTGCTTATCTCGGGGTAGGATTCACCAACAATATGGTAGAGTACAAAGCCTTGATTATGGGACTACATATTGCCAAACAAGGTGGTATTCATCAGTTGTTAGTAAAAGGGGATTCCCAATTGATCCTGAATCAGCTAGATGGGACATATACAGTGCGGAATCCCATTCTCTGTATGTATCATCGAACTTCTATGACCCTACTTGAGGAGTTTGAGAGAGTGTCTTTTCAGGTGATTCCATGTTACTGGAATCGGTTTGCGGATTCATTGGAAAATCTTGCTTATGAGGAAGACCTCTTCTTTAATTGTGGTCCTAGTCTGGATATTGTTATCAATGATGAAACAAGACCCGGTCGCTTGTGGGGGATGTTATCCAAACATGCAGTATATGGAAGACGATGGTTGATATGGGTGATGCAAAGAGTAGCCGAGACCAATCTACCATTATTATCTGGGACCCATAGGTTCATTAGACACCATATTATGCGTACGCCTCTTGCTATCTATGCAAGAGGGATGGGTCATAACCTTATGTATTTAGTTTAGGGCTATGAGCCTATTTCTCCTCCTTGGAAAGGAGCTGATTATTGTATATTTGTATAATTCCAGGGAAGGATGTGTAGGTGCTACTTTGTTTTATCTCGTTAGGCCAAGAGGGCCGATTAAGTTTTGTAGCGAAGTGTTTTATTTCGTTAGGCCAACAGGGCCCATTGACTGTTTAGTGCAGGTGCGGTTAATGGTTTCTTGTTTTAGTCCTGTGCTTGATAGATTTCGTGGAGCTTGGAAGGAGCCTTTTGTTGCATGGGAGCTTCTCGTGGCCCTATCCAGGTGATATCTTTCCTTTATAAGTACTATGGTTTTTATGTTTTATGTGTTTGAGTACTTGTTAAGGGGGGTTTTTTCGTTTCTTGTTGGGGACCAGCATCCAAGGCATGAAGTTCAAGTTTAGGTTGGGTATGTATGAGGGAGGTTTGAGTAGTCATTTCCTCCTGTAAAGACATTGCTAAACATCAAAAGATCTGCTTTAGAAGGGAGTCCTAGTGACCCTGTTCTGCCAGCATGCTAGGCAGCCATTCTAGGAGTTCTTGTTAGTTGTGAGGCAGTTAGAGAAGCCTGCAGGAAGAAAAAGCATGCTGATAATAAGAAACCCTGAACATCTGAAAAGACAATAATTATACAGAGGTGTGTAAAAAGGGGTTCTAACCCCTATAAAAGCAAAGAAAAGAAATGGAAATGTATACGTAGATGATCATTGCCTTGCGAAGGCCTGGTAGGTTCCTGGGGACGAGTCCGACCCAGGGCCAATGCCTTGTCTTCCTAGGGGTGGCATCTTGCTGGAAAAGAAGAAAATAAGGAAGGTTGGAGCGAAAATACAAGTGAGCGTCAGAAAAGGATTGAGTGTCGCCTTGCGAGGGCTTGGTAGGTTCTTGGGTGCCGAGACAGGTCCTGAGGCCGATGCCCTGTTCTCCTTGGGTCACTACGCTCAGCTCCCTCCTTTTTACATACCCGAGTATGTCAATAAAATAAAAACCCTAAAAGGAGATATGTGTTATAAGAAAATACTTCTTGATCAGGCTATAGGAGTCCTCACCTAGTAGGAGCTCCTAGTTGTGTTGTCCTTAGTTAGGTAGGTAGTTCAGACCACCACTTAGGGCAACCTCTTTGACAGTTCTTTTTAGTTTGGCCATGTTGGAGCAGTTGGTTAGTGACTAGCTGCAGACCTTCTATCAGATTATGCTAGGCCTACTCCTTGTGGATGTTATGCCTTGGTTTTGTCAGGGGGTAGGGTGAGCATTGTGTTGTGTTTAGTATGTATCTATTCTGTATCAACTTGATGCTTCCTTTGGTTGTTTATGTGCAGATCTATTGTGGGATTTGACGGGCTGAGTCACCTTATCCCGTGGTTGCCAATGAGAGCGGAATTTTGGTGCCGAGAAGTGCTTAAAAATAGCTAAAAATTACGAATATCAAGGGAAAAATATTCAACATCGAAGGCGGCGGCTCGATCTAGGACGATTTTAAGCGTCAAAGTGCTTTAAAGGTGCCCGAGTGACACTTGTTGATTTTTTATAAATTTTCAGACTATCGTGAGGGTTGACAAGAGTTACTGGCCAATGCGGGATGCCAAGCCGGATGCCCAAGATTTTTCAGAGCTCAATTCAGAGTCCGGACGGGGAAATGGCCAAGAAACCGGTCAAGATGCAAAGGGGTGGACAACATTTGGCCAAAATGGGCAAGTGACCTTTGGGAGCCCAAAATTTAATGTTACATGAAAGTTTGGGAGAGGGGGGCATGCAAAAAATCATGAGGAGAGAGGAGAAGAAGGCACCAACAGAGGGCGCCGAAATTCACGCCATGGATGGGAGGAGGCAACCTCCAGCCTGCAAACAACCCACATCACTGATCATTGCCCTTGCTTCCCTCCTGGATGCCAATTATATCGCCGCCTCTCACCCGAGAAATGGTGGTCTTTGTGAAGAATTCTGATTTCAGTCTTTCTCTCTCCTCCCTCTCTCTCCCCTAAGGGCAGATTCATGTGGTGAAGAAGAAGAAGAAGAATGGATGGTGGATGCTTGTCCAATGAAGACCGGATTGCTCCGTGGTGCAAGAGGAAGGAAGATTGTTGATTGTGGACTCTCATGAGCATTAATGGTGGCTGGAAATCAGTCCCGAGATATGGCAAATAAAAACCCGCAACCCGCAAAGAATGGTAATCTCATTTTTACAAAGGAAATTGATGTTTTATGCAATTTACTTCATGAATATTTGTTCCCATGGGATGATTATACATTATAATATTGTTTGCAATGTCTTCCAACTGTTTGAAATCAGAAAATCCAAAAATCATAAGTGTTGTGGATGAAATTAATAGTGTAAAACCCGTAAAACACACGAAATATGGGAAAATTGGGTGTTTTTGATATATCAATGGAAAATAAAATAAGACACACCAACTAAACTTGTGTTTTTTCTGAAAATGAACCTAAGGGCCATAGCCCACAACTCGTTTTGAATTTTCAATCATTTAATATTGCAAAAAGTAGAAGAAAAATAGGGAAAAATAGGGAAAAAATGGATTTTGAGTGCCGAAAATTAAGGAAAAATAAGAGCCATGTTTGTGGATGTATGGGGGGTTTGAATTATGAGGTTCAGCCTCAGCTTAGCCCTACCTTTATATTCTAGTGAGTTTTTATGGCTTTTTATGCAATAAAAATGTGGAAAATGAACCCTAAACCTATGCACCATGCACAACCTAAACGGGTGAGGGGGTAGAGTGTATAAAAGGTGTTTAAATGCTGAATGAAATGATGAAAAGCTTGCTGGTTTTTATGCATACCATTTAGGTTGGTCGATAATTAAAAAATTAAGGACCTAGTAGCACGAGGGCTTTTCGGTGCTAAGTTCATGCAACGCCGCATACGAGCGATAGTCAAAATCATTGAAATAAATGTTTTTCACATGTGCACAAATGCTGATTTTCTTAATTGCTTGAGCATGAGGACATTCACAATTTGCATGAAGCATGAAATTTAAAAAGTATCAGACAATACCTCCTGGATGCATGGCAATTGCTTTCTAGAGGAATATGACCAACGTTGCGTGAGTAAGGTTGTTCCAAGCTGTGGGTTAGGAGTTGGGTCTAAGGGGAAAGAAAGTGAGGAATAGTACATTCCTAGATCTGATCAATTGGTACCTTGAGTGGAAATATGTGCGATATTATGTTATATATGTTTAGCGACACATCGAGGGGCCAATCCCCAAGGTGTAGAAGAGTCATAGTGAGGTAGCGGCAGTCAGCCATGGGAGGACCTTCTATGTTTGTACTTCATGCTATTTGGCAATGTGTTGGGACTCCCTCTAAGGAGTGTTAATTGGGTTAAAGTTGGACTACGAGACGTGATACAAATGCAAGATGTTTAGGAAGATGATGTATGTGTCATCCACGCTCCTGGCCGCGAGGCCGTGGGATTGTTGAGCGCATGATAGAGGTTCGGTTAGTGCATGAGCCGGTGTCAGCCCGTTTTAGGTCCCATCATCAGGACATTCAAGAAGAATATCTTTTGGATGAACACACTGCCAACATTATGAAGAAATTACATCAAGACAATGGATCTGAATTTCCCAATTTCAAGTAGCAAAATGGACTTCTTTGGTTCAAAGGAAGAGTCTATTTGACACCTCAGTCATCATTTAGGCCACGTATTTTGTAGGAGATGCATTCTTCTCCTTTGGCAGGACATATTGGCTTGTTTAAAACCTTTGATAAGATCCATAAATGTTTCTATTGGAAGGGACTTTGGAAAGATGTCAAGGAGTATGTGATGCAGTGCTTACCATGCCAGCAGAATAAAGATTCCAATTTATTGCCTAGTGGTTTACTTCAGCCTTTGCCTATTCCTCATGGTAAATGGACTAATATCAGTATGGATTTCATTATAGGACTTCCTACCACTAAGCAGGGCTGGAATAGCATTTTTGTTGTGGTTGTTGAGATGACAAGCTCAATACATGCGGACATTGATGATGGACCGCCTGGTTAGATGGGTCCACACGTCTACACTTAGCACGTTGGTGGTTATTATGACTCTCACATGGCCACTGAATCATTACTTATTATATTCAGGTTGTTACACCTATTTACAGCTGGCATAATTATAGCGCCAGTCGACTAGTGTAGTCGGTTATGCATTGTTTCACTTAGTAGGCCACTTTCTTTTATGTTGTATCTTATCTATACTTTGTGTACATTGTAAAGAGTGAGGAAGAAGAAGAAGAAACCAGCAAGAAAACGTTTTGGCCTCCGTCTCTCTTCTTGTCTCTTGAGTGAGCTTCTCCTTGTGCATTCTGTGTGTGTTCGACGCAGCATCTTGAGCAAGTTCCCTCACCACGCGATTCTTGACATGGTATCAGAGCCACGCCACTGAGAGAGGATGATTTTGAAGGCTGAAGCGAAGGAGAAGAAGCAAGGTTTGAGTAAGCAAGCCACGAGTAAGAAACTCTCCCATTCTTCCACTCTCTCTCTTGGATAGTGCATGTGGAGGCACCGGAAGCAGGGTCGAGCAAAAATATTAGATTGCAGTGAGATTTGGTGTACGCGAAGAGCGCTGTGTATTCTGCAGATGAACCCTTTTACGGCTTTCCGCAATTATTTTGGGCATCTGAGGCCGTTTCAGGCCCCGTTTTAGACCCGCAAGGTTGCGGACAGTAGTTTCAAGATACACTGTCTTCGACTGTATTGACCGAAAGTGGGTGCACAGGTTACAGATTTCAGATCTATAAGTTTAAAGGTGTTTACCAGCGAGTAAACACAAGGTTTATCTGCAAATTGGTTACAGATTGCATGTATTATTGAGCAGACAGTGAAAAAGACTGTCTAGTGTATTGCTGTGCACTACAAGTCGAGGGTTGCAGAAAATTTGCTTTGCTGTTGGTATTAATTTTGTGATAATGGCAGAGAGTAGTGGAAGCCCCATCATTGAGAAGCTCGACAAGAATAACTATCATTCATGGAAGTTCCATGTCACGAACTTCCTTATTGGAAAAGGCCTCTACGAGTTTGTTTTAGGTGAAGAAAAAGAGCCGGAGGTGAGTGATCCTCCAACTGCAGAAGAGACAAAGGCACGGAAGGAATGGAATGCAAAAGATAAAAAGATCATGTATTGGTTGTCTGCAGTAATTGACAATAATATGCTGGGACATATTAGAAATACAGAGAATTCATATGTAGCTTGGACCATACTTGAAAGTATGTTTTTTGTAAATACAAAGGCACGAAAGATTCAACTCAAGCAAGAGTTGAATACATTGAAGAAAGGGAAGATGTCTATCAATGAGTATGCAGCACTGAAGGTAAGGAGCATTGCAGATGCATTGGCAACGATTGATGCAATGCCCGATGATGATGATTTGGTGTCGTCTACCTTGGGTGGACTTAACAATGAAAAGGCTTGGAAGTCTTTTGTAACTTTTGTATATGTCAGAAAGCCATTTCTAGATTTTGATGAGTTGGTCTCCCTTATGATCATTGAAGAGATCAACATGCAGAGTGAGACATCTAAAAGAAGTGGTGAACAGGTCCAGGCTTTCTACTCCAGTTTAGGAAGGGGACGTGGCAGGTTCTCCTCAAGAGGTCGTGGTACAGGATGTGGTAGTGACAACCAGCAAAACAGATTGAATCAACAATTTGGAGATATGCAGGTTTCAGGAGGTCGTGGTAACTTTAGAGGCAGGGGGAGCTTTAGAGGAAGAGGTGGATGGCAGAATAGAGGTTCTAAAAACTCTAGTATTGTATGTCACTACTGTGACAAAACATGTCATATTGCAGCCCAATGTTATGCTAAGAAAGATTATATTCGCAGTGGTAAGTTGCAGCAAGGAAACTATGCATCGTCTTCATGACAAAATGAAGACAAAAATGAACGTCTTTTTGTTATGCAGCATATGCTGAATGCTGTTACAGGAAAGGGAACACATGATGATGTTTGGTATGTTGATTCAGGTGCATCCAATCATATGACCAGCCATGCAGAATGGTTTGGAGAGATGCAGGATTTGCAAAATGCAGGTTATGTGCAGACGGGTAATGATTCACGCCACCCAATTTCACATGTTGGAAAAGTTCCCTTGTCTTTGCATGATGGTAAGACAAAGAGTCTTTTAGATGTATTACATGTGCCATCTATTACAAAGAACTTGGTGTCAGTCGGCCAAATGGTAGAGCAAGGGCTGCAAGTCAGATTTAATGCAAAGGATTGCTTTGTAGAAGACTTCAATGACAAGTGCAGGTTAGTTGCAAAGGAAAGTAGAGTTGGACATATGTTTACTCTGGATGTAGGAATTCCTACTATGAATGCTACTATGTATGCTAAAGGAAAAGGTGTTGTTGCAGATATTGAAATTTGGCACAACTGGTCCAGGGTACTTCCATGACTTTGACACCTTGAGGATTAGGGAAGGCTCTGTCTCTTCCCTACAAAGGTGAACCCTTTGTTACAGCTCGCTAGCTCTTCTCTAACAATGAGATTTTGAAGCTGTTACAAAAATAGACAAAGGGAATTTTGGATGTCAAGAAGGTAATCAACACTTCAGGAGTTTCCTTTTCCATGATCACTGATCTTGTATGGAAGTTGGTCTATCAGTTTCTCCAAGACAGGTTTATGCCTGCAAAAACGCCATCCCATTACTTGTCCAAAGAGCTCTTTACAGCTTCAAGGATGGTGTTAAAAGACGTAGCTATTGATTGGAGAACTTACCTACTCACAAAGATGGATCAACATTTCGTTAAAGTCACCAGGGGCAATGTTACTAATGTCACCTATGGATCCTACCTGTTTGCCTTCTTGACCTACTCAGGTTTACAGAAGAGTGTGCCTTCACCTCCTCCATTTGATCCAGTATCTCCCCCTCCACCTTCAGATGAGTCAGAACCAATTGATATAGAGGATCTGGATTCTCCTCCTCCCCTGGTCATACAGCGCAAATGCTTGAAGCGGGTAGCAGATAAAGCTCCTTTAGTTCTTCCTTCAGTGACAATGCCTGCTACATCTGGCAGTGATCTCCTTGCTTATCTCACGTGTAACAACCTATTCATAGCACATAGAGAAGGTTCCTTGGACATATCCATCCCCTCATTGAACAGTCTAGTCTCGGGAGATGTCATTCCCTTCCTCTGTAAAGACATTCGGAGTTCAATTGAATTGTCAGTGACAGCCTGTGTTCAACAACTGTATGCTTCCTTTTATAAAGAACTGATGCAGTCTAAAGACCAGTTGCATAAGGCAACATCAGAGTTAGCCTCTGCTAAAGATACCCTGGCAGATCTATTTAAGCAGATGGAGCAACAAACCCAACTAATTGAAACCCAACGAGATGAGATATCTTCTTTGAAGATTCAGTTAACAGAGGCTCAATCAGAGGTTACTAGAATCTCAGAGGAGAAGGAGAGGATGCCCAAAGAAGTGTAAGAGTTTCAAACTCTCTTAGATATCAAACTTTCAGCCTTACAGACTGCTAATGACACAGTGGAATCACAAGCTTCCCAAATCAAATAGTTGCAAGACCAACTGGCAAAGTCACGGTCTGTTCCTCCAAGCCCTAATGTTTCCCCGATTCCTTCTCTCTCACAGCAAGACTTGGGAGTTCTCCAGAGACAGGCTACCTTGTGTACTCTCTTCCAAGATAAAGTGGAAAGATTGCAGTCCAGGATGGATCTGCTATGGTCTACATTTGAGCATTTCCAGGAATATGTTCCTCCGGACCATTCTTTCTTTGTCCACTATCAACTACAAAAGTTGGCCTTTTACATGAAGCTTTCAACGATGGATCTTCCTCTTCTAGAGGATGGTTGGAGTGGGGCTTGGTCTCTTGAGTTGCTGACAGAAGTGGTCCGTATGGTGCTTGAAGATTCTATCATGACCGATACCATGTTGCTGTCATATATGTATCTATGGGGAGACTTGTTGATTCCAGATGAAGTGGATATGGCCTGGTATGTGGGAGATGTGGTTTTACAAGTTGTTTTGTATGTCAACTATTTGGAGTTGCGAATAGATGACATGTTCCAGAGTTACTCCTCAAAAGTGGCTACTTGCACTGATAATTCCTGGGACTCCATGATTGATTATGTGGTCCTGAATCAATGACAAAACACAGCTTCTACCTATGTACAGAGCGCTAACCAACTGAGGATGGATCTCTTAGCTCATCTTTTAAAAAATAATCCATTTAATTCCACTTTTTTAATGCCTATCAGAGAAGATCTATCTTAGGTCCCTCTGTTCCTAGCCTACTGTATTACCAACAAATGGCTCACCGTTATGATACATATCTTTCCCTCTATCAAACCAATTCCATAGCCATCTTACCCCTTCTTTTCCAACCTCAATCTTTTCCTAAAATTCCCATACAAAGATAACCAGTGTAGTACCTGCAAACTCTTTCCAACCAAGCTCAATGCGCTTGTCTTTGATCAGTTGTAGGATTCCTCTTTGGGATTTCAGGTTCAGCTTCAACACCTCTCACCAAGTCCCAATATCCTTTACCTATCAAGAAGTTCTCCATGCGGAACTTCCATATGGCATAGTTATTGTTATCAAGCTTTTCCCCCACTATCTGGGTTATGTTGTCGGTGATGTTTGCATTTGCCATATTGTAATAGATAATGGCTAGTCAACTGACTTCCTACAAGCCAACAAATCTAGCTGACCTATTGTAGTCTTTGACTGTTTATGATAGTTTTTTACAATTAACTGTCTACTGTAATCAAGGTATTTCAGCCCATTAACATCTCAAAACCATCCACAAACATGTGGCATAACCTGTAGATACATCAATCAACACATAGACCATGTAGTTGTTGTAACTCTGTATCATGCAACCTCACTATAGTCAACCAAACATGCAATCTAAAATCTGTAGGCTGTCAATGACCAGTAGCTCTTTCAAGGAAAAAATTGAGATGTATATATGTTATACATGCTTCAAAAACTCTTAGACATCTGCTAGTACATGTAGGAGTCCAGACATGATCATATGAGCACAGTTCAGTGCATATACATCAAGTACAGATGTTAAATACCTTGCTTGCAGATTTTAGTTAGCAAATATTTAGTCAAACCATAATTATCTAGCCCCAAAATGTCCTCAAATTACTTTATATGTGTGCCATCAAATGTAGGGGTCAATACATGACCATACAGACAACCATAGGTACTTTGTCTTCAATGGACAATGTCACAGAATGCATTCCCTATTTGTACACAACAAGATAATATCAATGCATTTGTTTCTAGCTTCAAAATTCAACTTTCATGAGCATTCAATGCTCATCTTAGTCCTCCAAACATTTAACAGACATATGCCATGTCGTACATTTGACATAAGTTAATGGATGTTATGTAATGCTTCAGGACCAATGAGTACTTGCTATCCACAATTTTATGATAATTTTCAGCCTGTCATATACTTTTAGATCTCAGTATATTCTTCAAGAAATTTTAACTCAAATGCATAAGCCACAATACATATGTCTTCTAGGATG